>NC_056744.1:1059548591-1059683805 GCF_019279795.1 Protopterus annectens | reverse complement strand
CATGATGCAACCTGTTTTTTGTAGTATGCTGGATGTACTGTAACTGACATTCCCCAGGATTCATGAAGCTTGCGCCAGGCGCAGGCATAGTGTAGGCGGTATAATGCCAAATATGGCCGCCGAGCAATTCAGGTATGATCCAATTCCACATGCACTACCAGCGTACACCAGATCTGCGCAGCCCTCAGCTTAGGTATGCTAATCACCCCATGCGCAGTGCCGCACCATGCAAATGAAGGTACATAGCGATTCATGAAGTGGTGCAGGCATAGCATAAGCCCACAGAAATTTAAATCAAAAAACACGGTTTACATTTTTCCAAACAGAACATCGGAGCTATGAAAGCGGACCAGACTCATATATTACAAAGGTAACATATGCCAATGGCATAAGAAAAGATGCACAACACCTAAAAAACAACATTTAATGTCATGTCCACAGTAACCTAAAGTACAACTGCAGGGCATGTGTGCGCAAACGGGAACACAAAGAAAATATATGCAAATGTCATAAAATCGCAATGTAATACAAATCATGATTTCACCATAATACTCAATGGTATGCATGGTACACCTCAATCAAGCTGCAAGGGTTGCTAAAGGTCTGTGACAGTGTTCAGCACGGTAACTAAGAATTAGTAGTCAATGCCATGCAAATGAGGCAGGTAATAGTGAATCGCAAACATCCCGCCAGACTAAGGATGTACCATATGGCACAGCGCTACAACACCGATGAGTGGTTTAGAGGTATATATGACATCAGCAGTGGGGTGTGCCACCATAGCTGTAAGCACATTGGAGCAATGCAAATCCAGTCTGGCCATTGCCAAGCAAAGCCGCAGGACAGGGATGGGGAGGTAGGTATAGCATCGTTTAGCTGAGAGCACATATGGTGCCTCAAAGTGCATGTGTATGGGGATGAAAATGTGCCCGAAACCCGGTAAGCGGACGCACGTGCCGCGCACCATAGCTCAAACAGGAAGGTCAGGGGAAGAAAATAAGGAAATGCCGCAGCAGGGTAATTGGAGTACAACTGAGCAATTAACACCTGTTAACTCACAGCAGGCAATCAACGGCAGCTGACACGTCTGCTCGGAGAAACCTGCAAAACAGGATAGGGGAGGTGTCAGATTGCAAAGAAAAGAGAACTGTCATAGCAGAGCTAAGCAGACCTGCAGTAGACCGGCCATAGAACACATTATGCAAGATAAGCCAGGTTTAGGAAAGTACAAATGAAAGCAGGCTGCTGGATGCATGCCAGAAAATGGGAGGTGAAACATGAATAAATGTAATGGGAAAGGCAAGATGTAATTCACGGCAGCCAAATGTAATTTAACACCAAAGGCACCACAATAGTAGTTCCTGTCATAAAACACATAAGATACCCCGTAGCTAGGATCATACATACACACCCTATGACATCATCAGTGTTCACAGCACAATAGTATAAAGTGTGAAAGCACCTCACACACACCTGTGTATTCCCAAACACTGCACCATAGGTGTAAACATACGGGGAACTTTTACAATGTACATGTTGGGAGCTGCCATAGCTGTGATTCATCACCATGTGTTAGTGACTGAAGGTGTTGTGGAGGATGATACTGGCAACCACTGCAGGCCCCGGAGGAGGAGAAGAGTGTTCAGACCAAGGGTAACCTACCAGGGGCTACATGATCTGGAGATAGTATTGCATTACAGGGTGGACACGGACATCTTACAGCAAATAGTTGAGCTGAGCCGGCCATGCCTGAGATCCAGAAACAACAGAGGAGAACCCATCCCAGTGGACACGAAGGTATGTGTAAGCTTGCGAATACTAGCCACAGGTACCTTTCAAAGGCCAACTGGAGATATAATGGATATCTCACAGGCATCAGCATCCAGGGTACTACACCAATTCCTGGATGCCATGTTACCACATGCCAATGAGCATATATACTTCCCCCGAACTCAGGAGGAGTTGGCCAGCAATATGCGTCTCTTCCACCATGTGGCACACTACCTGGATGTACTGGGTGCGATAGACTGCATGCACATACATATCAAGTCACCACCCGGTGAGCATGGTAGGCGCTACATAAACCACAAGGGATACCTCTCCATCAACTGCCAGGTTGTGTGCAATGCCCAGGGCATTATCATGGACATGTGTGCTGGCAGCCCTGGAAGCTACCATGACTCCCACATCTGGCATGCCTCACAGCTGTATCGGGTATTTGTCAGGGGGGACATCCCACATGGCCACCTTGTGGGGGATGCTGGCTATGCACTGGAGCCGTGGATGATGACTCCCATCAGAAATGCACACACACCCATGCAAGAACACCATAATGAGGCACACGCACAAACCAGAATCATCATAGAGCGTGTGTTTGGGATGCTGAAATCACGGTTCCATTGCTTGGACATATCTGGTGGAGCCTTGCAGTACGCTCCAGGCACATGTGCCCACATCTTCATAGTATGTGCCATGCTACATAATATGATCCAGCGGAAACAGCTGCAGCAGGGGCATAATGGTGAAGGCCCTCACAGCCCACCGCAATTGCCAAGGCCATCACAGGCACAGAAGGATTCAGACCACGAACACTCTGTGCCACCCTCAGTAGGCAAACGTAGGCGTGCCCAATATGCCTACGCCTTGGCAAAGAGGGAACATATAGCACATACTCTGACAGTGTAGGCCCCTATGGACTGACACACCTCTCCACCTGCACACACAGTAAAATGGATGGCACACACACACGACCACCTGTAAATTGTAATGTATAGGTGGCCTACTGTGTGAATCCTACATAGGCAGCCCTCAGCCATTGCACACACAACAGCTATTGGAACAAGGAATGTCAACACCTGAACAGTACATGCACCTATCAGCATATGTTGGTACTGTATGTATAGGTTCCTAGGTACATCGGTAGGTACATGCCCGATTGTCAGAGGCCATTCACCAATTGAGGCAAACAGTGTCTGCTGTCACCACCACATCGAGTAACCAACTGACCCTCAGTGGAGCAGAGCCAATTTCAGGATCCATGTGTGTAATCACTGTTCCCCACACACTCTGCATGGAGTCCCTGGTGTGTAAATGAGGGGCTCCACACAATGTAATCATGGATGCAGTGGCAAAGCATGGGGTGTACCCATGACAGGTATCTGTCACCCCAGCATGCAACACCTATGGTTGTGTGAAGGTGTAGCACATTATAGTGTGTGGCTCACTGTGACATACATTCCCAATCCTGGGGCACATCCATTAAACATCACTTGGACATACCATTAATAGGTCTCATCCATATGTAAACTAACTGACTTACCCATTTGATTGCAGTATGGAGTAACAGTCATAGCACAGTCCACATACAAAACACCATAACACGTGTACAAATCCCAGATGCCCAAGTGGTAAATGCACTGACTGTCGTGCATGTTCCCGGTACCACGTCCTGCAAGGGATGTTACGTAATCCCGAAGTCACGAATAATGGATGGTGGATGCAGGTCATCAGATCAGGTTTAGCACATGTTAGTGGGAATATGCATTGCCCAGTGCTTGTAAATGTCATTTAAACATGACTATACGGATATTGGCAAAACAGGGCTAAGCTTCTCTGAATATCGCGCAGATCACGGTCAACGATGTCCAGAACAGGTGAAACTAGCGTTATTCACCCCTGTACTAATATTGCCTGCTCTAAAGGGTAAAACGACCACTGCCAGGAGTAGAACACGCAATCATGTACACAATCACCTAACACTAAGCTACCCAAGATGTACCAACGGCATGTCGGTATGTGACACATTCCATAGTTGGCAGTATCCTATTTATTTCTACATCCATGGTTGTGTACACAATGTTGACTATCTATATATTTGCAGATATATGGTCATATATATCAATATATATCTATCTATCTCTATTATATATATATGTGTATATATATACACACACATATATATATAATAGAGATAGAAAGGGAGATAGAGAGATATATGTTGATATATACGGATTCACTTATATCTGCAAATATATAGATAGGTCAACGACATGTACACAACCATGGATGTAGAAATAAATAGGATACTGCCAACTATGGAATGTGTCACATACCGACATGCATAATCACGAGGCTTAAAGACTGAAAGAACACAGTACCGGGACATTGGAACTGCGTATAATATTATCACGATATTAAGGGACATTTAGTTATCACTGCCGGTGTTGCAGTCCACATAGATACAGTGTTCAACTGTGTTTGTGATTGCTGTAGTCTGTGTATGTGTGTGTTTAGGGTGCCGTGTGTGTTTCCATGGGACTGTAATGTGCGTGTGTGTGTTTGCATCGTGTGTCTGTTAGTGCTAACGCAGAGGTAGAGCAGTACGGTAGGTGTGGTCATAGTGGGACATAGGCATATGGTACCACCTGTCCCACTTTACGAGGGACAGCCCCTCCCTGGGCAGTTGTGTCCTGACAAAAAATATTAAAAAGGGCAAATGACCGAGATTGTATGACATAATTATGCCCCATATATTATATAACAGTTGCATTAAATAGTTATGCCTGTGTCTACAAAACGTAAACGTTACATGAAACATGATAAGTAGCTAAAGTGCTACAAGAGTAAGTATGTATTGAGGATAAAAGTATGTTTTGTCCTGTGTACTGACTGTGGGTATGTGTCGGCCTGTAAACCCCGATGTGTGTCCTGCAAATGTCCCACTATGGCCATTTGAAAAGGTGGCAACCCATGCCAAAGAAGCTCAGTCACCAACACAACTGCAATGAGTGCAAATATCTGTGACAGAAATACATGAGACAGCTGTCATTTAGTAACATTCCTTTACATATCGCTGTATTTCTGGAGGTATAGAAGTATCAACCTCACCTGCGTACTATATAGAAACCAATTAACAATGGCTCAATGTATAAGCCCGTAACAACCATAGTTCAGTCTACTAAGTGATAGGTCTTCAATTAGGGAAGGAGCCCACACACATATATGGAATATGTAGAAATGCAGTCCCCACAAACCTGTATATGCTACGTACACCCACCTATATCTCCCCACACCCGAAACATTTGCAATACAGCTGTAATAACATCACAAACATCCACTCACTAAATTACATCTGCAGAAGTGTTAACATATCTTGTGATCGACACATTTGTAAAGGCGCCATGAAAATCGTAGCTGTTGTATAATGGAACAGACGGCGATGTTACAAGATTTGTTTACAATAGTCCCTTATTAGACAGTTGAGATGACAGGTACACTCACATGTAGAACCACATACTCTAGCCATCACACACAATCCACGGGGGACATGAATTCAAAATATCCGTGTCTCTACAAATAGTTGCAATTCCTCACAACAAAACACATACAGGCCGTCTCCCCGAAGGTAGGGCAAAAGGGCAATGCCCAAGTGGAGAATTAAATTATACACCACTGTTGCCACGTAATTGGTGAATGGAGTAGCTGCACAGCTGATGTGCATGGAATAATTTACTCAGGAACACCAATTGGCGGTAGAAAACCACATGTTACAGGTATCGACGTATATAGGTTCATAGGTTCATAGGTTCATACTAGGCTATCTGCCCTGGGTCATTTATAAGCCTAGCCCGATTGTGTTTGGCTTATGTCACCCCTTGATTTGAGTATACTGTGCCCTTTTTAAAGTTTAGTTTACTGTGCCTCTGTTTAATAGTGACACGGAAGTAATCCCTGGGACAAACCTACGATCCCCCATCCACTCCTCAAGATTCTTCTTGAAAAGAGTAAGTGAGGTGCTCTGCCTAACATGAATTGGAATTCTATTCCAGAGCAAAGGGAGCCTCTGGGTTATGAATCTGTCCCTCCAGCATGTTCTATTTATTTCTGTGCTGAGGTTCAAGTCCCTCAGCGTGGCTCTAAGGGATTTAGATTTACTGAGGTGGAGCATGTCCATTAATTCTGGGTTGGACATAGCTTTATATGTCAGGCATAGATCGCCTCGAAGTAGGCAGTATGCAACTGAGTAGAGCTGGAGTTTTTTTAACCAAGCAGCATATGGCATCTGTTTGAGTCCCTTGATCCTCCTAGTGAGGTACTTTTGTGGTCTTTCTAATTGCTGCAGGTGTCGGGTAAGGTACATCCCAAAGGGGGCATTGTATACTATGATGGACATGATGAGGGATGAATAAAGGGGCATGATTACCTCTCTTGATCTATATGTGAATCCTTTCATGATGAGGTGGGCTATGTAGAAGGTCTTTCTAACCACTTTGGCAATGTGGTTGTCAAAGGAGAGATTGCTATCAACTTGGGTCCCCAGATCCCTAATTACTTTCTCTGTACTTAATGGGTTACCAGCTATGTGGTAATTTGTGGTCACATTGTTTTTGCCAAAGGGTATGACTATACAAATTTTGGCATTTAGCTTTAGACCATGGCTCTGGCACCAGTTATCTGTCTCTGCAAGACCTTTTTGAAGGATGTTTGTGTCAGCTGGAGAGTTGATTATAGCGCCCAGTTTGCACTCATCTGTGAACTTGGTGAGCCATAGTCCTCCCACATTGGCCTGTACCTCAGAAAAGTAAATACCGACCAAGAGAGGTCCCAGGACAGAACCTTGTGGGATGCCACTTGTGACCGGTTTCGAGTCTGACATGGCTCCAGCAACTCTGACTCTGTGGGTTCTGTCTTTGAGCCAGTTTGCGGCCCATCTTGTGACATAGGGGTTTATATTTAGGCTGGATAGCTTATCTATGATGCCCGAGTGGGGTATTGTGCCAAATGCCTTTGCGAGGTCCAGATAGGCTGTGTGGACTACCTTCCTTTTATCTATGTCCTTGGTGACTGTTTTGAAGAAGGTGACCAGGTTCAAAAGGCAGGATCTGCCCTTGACGAAGCCAAATTGGGTAGGATCTAGTGTCTGTAGGTCCCCAATGTCTTTGTTTATGAGTTCCATGATGATCCTCTCCATAGCCTTGCATACTAGGCTAGTCAGGCTTATGGGGCGATAGTTTCCAGGGTCCGCAGAGGCGCCACCTTTGTGGAGTGGGACCACTGTTGCTGTACGCCATTCTTTGGGCACATATCCTGTAGTGAGGCTGAGATTGTACAGCAGTTTTACTTGAGGATTAGTTCTTCTTGGAGTTCATGAAGGACAATCCAGGACGCCATCTGGTCCCATGGAAGCAGTGTTTTTGCTTTGGAGAGGCGGCCTTCACCTGAGTATCAGAGATGTTTGGGAGGCTGCACTCTGCTGGGATAGATACTTGCTCTTTTGGGGAGGGGGAGAAGTTTGCACTGAACCTGTCTGCCAGGATATTGGCGATGTCTGTGGGTTCAGTGTATTTTTTGTCATTTCGAATCAACTCAGAACAAGTCTGGGAGTTGCATCCCAGGTTCCTAACATAACTGAAAAAAGCCTTATGATTGTCTTTAGTGTCCTGTGCAATTTTTCTCTCGAAGTTGGCCTTGGAGGATTTTATGAGGGATCGTAATTTTTTGCTAGTACTGATCAGAGATGCCTTCCCTTTTAGGGATTTTGCTCTATCATGTCGTAGCTTCCTCATTCTGTTGTACAGTTTATTTATAGCTGGGGTCCACCAGACTGGATGCCTGCCTTTGGATGATTGGGTCTTGATTTTGTTTGGATCCATGCATTCCTGGAGATGTCCGTAGAATGCGTTTATATAGGATTCTGCAGTTTGGGCCGTAGTTTCCACTGGCCCTGTGGCCTTGAAGGATTCCACTTCAGTTTTGAGAAGTGTGAAGTTCACTTTTGAGAAGTTTTTCACTGTGATTTTCTGGGCTGGGGGTGGGGTCGGGATGTGGATATCCAGTGAAATTAATTTATGGTCTGATCTTACCAATAAGGGATATACTTCTGGTATGGAGCATAGAGTCCCTATGTTGGTAATGATCAGGTCTAGTATGTTTTCCCCTCTTGTGGGAGTGGTGACTAGTTGTTTCATAGCATTTGAGTTTATAAATTCCAGGAACCTTTGGGCTAAGGTGCTGGGGCTTAAGTAATGCTCCCAGTCTATGTTTGGGTAGTTGAAGTCGCCCAATATAATGGTGTTCGGAGAGATCTTAGTGTTCTCCAATGTTTTCAGGAAAGCCAAGTGGGATTCCTGACTTTGAGAGGGTGGTCTGTAGGATGCTATAAACTAAAAAGCAGTCTTGCCCACTGTCAGTTGCTCATGGATGGTCTCCGATACTTCGTGCACTGCCACTAACCTGGAGGTATGGATATCCTTGATAAATATGGAAACTCCCCCCTCATTTTGTGGTTCTGTCTGGGTTTTGGGGCCGAAAAGCATGATATGAGGTATAACCTGGTAGTGCTGGGGTGCTCTCTGGAGCCTTGAACCAGGTTTCTGTCACTGCACAGATATCGATGTTCTCCATACTGAGGAGAGCTTCGAGTGCATGCATCTTGAGGTTAAGACTTCGGTGGTTTAGCAGCATTATCCTTAGTTTATTGTTCCTTGTGCTGTCTATGGAGGTGGGTTTGACTTTTGAGCCTTGCCTTAAAAAAGCACTATGGGGGTGGCAAGAGCCTTTGCCAATATCCGAAAGCCCAGGGGTGACAGGCGCAAGCTGTCCCTAGTGAAGCAACGTGGTTTGTCGAGCATGTCATCCCAGGCTGACAGACACTGGATCCCCTTTGAATGACACCAACATTTTAGCCAATTGTTAAAATCAATCATTTTGTCGTTATACTGTGGCATCATTCTAGGTGAGAGTAAGATGCTGCTCAAGGTCAGGGTCATACCAGCCTGGGCTACATGATCAGAGAGCTCCTTTATGTCTCTTTTCATGTAGTCGAGGGAGGTACGTCTAGGGTCATTCACGCCAGCATGTACAATGACTGAGTCATATTTGTATTTGCTTTGGAGTGACCTGAGTTCTTGCGTTATGTGGCAGATCCTAGCACCCGACAGGCAGCTCACTGTGACCTTCTCTTTATTCAGCCTGGTGAGCAGGACGTCAGTGTGTCTGACAATAGAGTCACCTATTACAAGGGTATCAGGTGTGTTATTCAGCCTTAAGGGCTGTGACTGCTTGGCACACTGACTTTGTGTGCTATGTGTTGTACGTGTTTTGTTTTGGGATAGCGTTTGCTTGGATCTCTGCTTTGGAGGTCTCTGTTGCTTAGGTAGATTTTTATTTAGAGCCTCCAAGTATGTTTTTGTGTTTTTATGTGTTTGGTTCGCTGTTGTGGTGGGACTATGTGATACTGGAATTGTGTTGTGTGAGTTTACCTTCTCCTCCTGACTGGTTACGCCAGTTTTGAGATGAGAGAGCTCAGCCTCCAGTTTGGCTATATGGTTGCATCTCTCACATATATTTGAACCTGTTTGGAGGAGGAGAGGGTTGTCCGTGTACATGAGACAGTTGTAACATTTCCTCAAAATTCCCAGATTCACCAGCTGGACTCAAGAGGAAACCATTGACTGACCTTTGGACATGCTAGAGTAATATAGGGAACTGAATTAAAATGGACCAATAGGGGACAAGGTCATCGGAGAGAGTATAAGAGTAAGTAGTGCTTATGGTTTATTAGTGCTAACTTGTAAGATTACTTATTTGGACCAGTGAGAGGCCTTAGAATGAGAATATGGTGTTTAATTAGAGAGATAGAGCAGTTCTAAGGGAAAATGTGAAGAGCAGACTTTGTGGAGCCAGGAATAGTTTAAACCCAATTAGGCGGCACTGCCCGATGTTGCGCTATGCGCAAAAACGCACAAAACTGCACAAAAGAGGGTATAAAGAGAGGGAGATCAAGGAGTTTGGAATTGACCCAAAATGGCCAATAAAACTACAGTTTCAAGGCAGTAACCACTCCCACAAGGGCAGGCAGGCTGCTAAATGTTTATCACTGCCACTGATGAACACAGAGACTTCCCTTTAGCCCAAGCAAACAATGGCCTCCAAGAAACTTACAAACAGTTCAGAACAGCAAATCTGTAACTGAACTTTTTTAAATCTCAGAAAAGTGGGAAAAAAGCAAGATTTTTGTTTTTTTGTTTTTTTCTTAAGGAAAGCAGAGGTTCACAAGTATCAATAAGTTAGAACAGTGCAATAAATGACCCCACACTTGAGTGCTAGGCCAGAGACAGATAAAATGCAAGTTTTAAGAAAAAAACAATTTTACAAATAAGTGCAGGCAGGAAATTCAGTAATCTGCTCTAGGTTGTGTTCTAAATACAGTAACACAGAAATCAAGTTTAACAAGCCAGAAAATGCTCAAAAGTAGGCGGCAATGCAGAAAAACTTAACAAATAATCTGAAGCAAAATACTTAAAATCTCAAAAGTGTTTTTTTTTTTCTTCTCTGAGCATTTTCTCCTCTTGGTGGGTGGTTCACCAACAGCCAACAAGTTCAAAAAACGCCAAATCCATGAGGCAATCGGGTTTTAAGAGAGGGAGATCAAGGAGTTTGGAATTGACCCAAAATGGCCACAGTTTCAAGGCAGTAACCACTCCCACAGGGGCAGGCAGGCTGCTCGATGTTTATCACTGCCACTGATGAACACAGAGACTTCCCTTTAGCCCAAGCAAACAATGGCCTCCAAGAAACTTGCAAACAGTTCAGAACAGCAAATCTGTAACTGAACTTTTTTAAATTTCAGAAAAGTGGGAAAAAAGCAAGATTTTTGTTTTTTTTGTTTTTTTTTTTAAGGAAAGCAGAGGTTCACAAGTATCAACAAGTTAGAACAGTGCAGTAAATGACCCCGCACTTGAGTGCTAGGCCAGAGACAGATAAAATGCAAGTTTTAAGAAAAAAAACAATTTTAAAAATAAGTGCAGGCAGGAAATTCAGTAATCAGCTCTAGGTTATGTTCTAAATACAGTTACCAACACAGAAATCAAGTTTAACAAGTCAGAAATGCTCAAAAGTAGGCGGCAATGCAGAAAAACTTAACAAATAATCTGAAGCAAAATACTTAAAATATCAAAAGTGGCTCCTTTCTTCTCTGAGTGTTTTCTCCTCTTGGTGGGTTCTTCACCAACAGCCAACAAGTCCAAAAAGGATGACTTGCCATACATTCAAACCATATGCTCATACCATAGAACTGTTTAAACAGTAAAGGTGTAAGAGAGATATTTATGAAGATTCGGAACGCTAACAAGGTATTTAGAACACTCAGTATGTTAGTGTATGTAGAGCCTGTTTTGTATTAATTAAAAGTGTACGCAATGCATAAAGTGGGAAAAGGTATTCTGTAGTGATGTCTTGTTGAGCATAGCAATGCTTGTAGAAATTGTGTGTCCTGCTGTGGGCCACAAGGTAAACATCACATACACCACAAGGGATGTTACATGAAGGCTTTAAACAGAACAATTCCACACCACACGCTGTCAGTGGTAGGGTATGTCCAACAAGTACTTGCCATAGCAGGGGATAGTATATGTTGATATACTGTCACAGTAGGCATGTGTATGGGCATATAACGACAATAACATGCCTAAGGTGGTCCTGCTGTGTAAGTATGTTTTGCATTATGGGATAATGTGTAAAATATGTGTAATGTACAGTATTGTAGGTAGATGTGTCAGATATTCTACACAGCACAACTGTTATATCATGCAATCAAAAGGTATCGTCAATTGGCATGTACGATACACAATGACAGGATACATATGGCTTGTAGTCACGGGACACTGTAACAGCATGATAGCTAATCGAAATGGAAGAGCTACTCAATTAACCATGCACAAAGGACATGTAATAGCTTCACAGGTACATAGTGAGGTACTATGCTGTCTGGCAAGTCTATGTGTAAGCCCAACTACAGCGTTTACACCTGTGGCACCTCTCTAGGGTAGTGTCCTGTCTCTGAACAGCAGAGCCATGTGTTACCTGCACCTCTGTACAGTACAGCCACTGCAGTGATCCCTGTTGTATCAGTGTGACCGCTTACAGAGTCACCTATGACCGGTGTGTTGGGTATGTTATAACACCCTATTGGCTGTAGTTGATGGGCACACATGAGTCTGTGAGCTATAAGTAATTGTTGTTGTGTTTGGTAATGGGGGCTGCCTCTGGTGCCTACACAGAGTATGGAGAGGTTCTGCAAATGTCGTACTCATACTATGTGTGGCCTGTGGTGGTGGAGATCTAGTGAGACTATGTGATGAGTGGGGTGTGTTGCAAATGTTAAACGTCCCCACATGAATGCCAGGTCCAGTCTGGGTTGGTGAGAGCATTGCCCCCAGCATGGCTACATATGTGCATCTCCCACAGGCTGTAGTGTCATATGTTGGGAGGTGAGCATTGACTGTGTACATGAGACAATTGCTCTATTGCCACATGTTTGCCATATTCATCATATAGACAGGCAATAGCATTGGTATGTGACACTTGGACATGCCTGTATATTCAACCATGTCTCACAAGATATGTGAGTTACGTGTGTACAACAGCTGTTGTACTGTAAGCAAGCTGGAAATGTAAGGACAGACAGTGTACTTGTAAGACATGAGTTGGAATGGGTGCTATAGTAATCAGTAGCTCATGAAGTGCTCACATGTTCTGAACAAGTGCTGAGCATGAATATGCAATACAGATAGGGTGTTGGATAATATCAACCCACTGCAACCCACAAGTGGAGACGACAGTCATAATTGGAGGCACTGCACTATTACCCTGCTAAGTATGGTCTGCAACTCTATGAACTTTTATCAACGTAGATGTTAGCAGTACAGAAGTAGATGACAGTACGGATGATTTCACACTGCATAGCATACCTGTGACAGGTCATAGGACATCATCACCCATACCGTATTCCTGCTACACTGAGTATACTAGATGTACCTTCGTTTGTCACAGGAGTGTTCTACCAGTGGCCTGTTGACAGAAGCAACACTAGAAAAGGTGTCTGAGTGACATGTGCATATCACACCAGTGGCAGCTACTGTAAAACAGGGTTAATATTGTGTACTCCCCCCTCAGTGTAGCCCATACCACACAGGCAAATGGGAGGCATCTGTGTATGTAAAGATGTGAATGGCCATGACCTAGGAGCAATAGCTGCCTCAGTGTTGTGGACAACATACAGAATTGGCTTTGTGGGTGAGGTCTGTGACATATGTGGACAATCTGACAGCTGATAATAGCATTGTCACCACTAGGTGAATAAACCTGTACCCATTAACTACCACCTAGGCAGCGGTCAACATTATGGACACTGTATAAGGGATGGTGCTGTGCAGTTCACCTCCCTGAGTTGGTGACGTCTCCAGGCCTATTAGGTAGTCATACGAGGCACCCATGTCATGACAGGGTGCCATCCATGAACATGGAGATCATTGCACAGGCATACTCAGCACTCAGGTGACCAATATCGGATCACATATTACCTTTAAGGGGTATTGACCATGCATGGATGGGCGATACCAGCCTTCACAATCCTCACCTCCACTATGCAGCATGCAGGCTAGCTTGCATAAACACATGTGCTACACTGTGATGCTGGACATGCTACACATACATATCCTGATCTGAAAGACATACGTCATGGACAGCCACCGTCCTACTACAAGGATCGCCACATGCGGGATAGATCTCTGTGCCATACATGCTACATACTCCTGCCATACCATGCAACCCTGTCCATCAAAGCTGCACATGTCATCTTTGTCATACATGGTGCACTGACCACATGGTAGATGCATTATTAACTGTCTGGATCAGTAATGTGGCACTGATGCACCTTACGGTGGCAAAATGGCTGTTGGATACAGCTAGAAAACCTTGCCTGTACATGCCATAGTTGATAACCATCCCTGCGAATGATGTCCGGCTAGCCATTGTCCCATGTCTATCACATGTGCAACACAGGCGATACGTGGCAGAATGTTTAACTGCTGTACAGTGCTGTGTAGATGTATATGGCAAAACACATGCGTGTAAAGGTTTCCGTGTGTATGTGTGCATTGTCACTGCTCATGTCCATTAAGGCAGTGTATGTGTTAATATGTGACATATACACAGCATCAAGGTCAACAGCATTACTGTGGACACATCCAGGCATGTGCTGATAGGTAAGAATACCAGTACAGGCAAACAGACATGCCCACATCAAGACAGCATTCACCATGGAGTATGAACAATGTAATGAGGTGACACACATATATGGTGATGATATCCAATGCATAAAGGATGTTACATGTGTGTGACACAAACATGGCAGTTGTGTCAGTGTCATGATGATTTGCAAAGATAACTGTTCAGATGTACTAGATTTAATACAAAAGTATGTGCAGTTGTATCTCTGTACATCTCTGTGATACTGTGACCTGTCTCCATCATTATGTCTTCCAGATAATGCCTCGTTCACGCCTGCCAGTGTATAGCCACCAGGAGGATGATGCCCTCATCCCGTACCTCCATGAGAACTATGAGGTGTTGTTCAGCCATGTGCCACAGCTTGCCCAGCAGCGTGATGACCTGTGGCAGGACCTTCACAGGAGGGTTAATGACGTGGGTGGCCATAACCGCACCTACCAGCAGGTGCGCAGACACTGCACGGACCTGATACAACATGCGAAACAGTGTGCCAATGCAATCACCAGGGAACAAGGTGGAACAGGTGGTGGCCCACCAACCCAGCCCCCACTCACACACACCGAGGAGCTACTGGCCAGCCTGGGGACACCCTCAGAACAGCATCCACAAACAATAGCTGCCATCGTGGAGGTGGGTGTCTCCCAACCAATGAGCCTGGAGTTGCCTGGTAAATCACTACTGCATATATGACTATTATATCCCATTTAGTTGCATGTGTCACTGTGCAATATGTAATGTAACATCATATGCAAGGTATGTTTACACACATGCTGCATACTACAGTATGCTACCCTGTGTATGCACGCATGTGCATACTATATGCTATTGTACAGGCGAATGTTTTAACACGCACAGTGCACCCTGTGGCTGTCATACAGACATGAATAATGTTCAAACTTCTGTGTCACCCCTATACAGGTCCCTCTGGCATGCCGCACAGACATTAGTCCATTGCAGGTGAGACAGTTATTAGTATCAGGCATGTTAATGCACATATCTATATGCCATGTGGCCAGTTAACACATGTACACATAATGTATGGTCCAGTCACGATATACAGGTTGCATCTGTCAACATTCACACTGGCTACCCATGTGCAATATATACAAATGAAATGAAACACCGACATGAAACCACAGTATCTGTCATTGTTCATAGGTTTATAGGTTCATAGGTTCATACTAGGCTATCTGCCCTGGGGCATTTATAAGCCTAGCCCTATTGTGTTTGGCTTATGCCACCCCTTGATTTGAGTATACTGTGCCCTTTTTAAAGTTTAGTTTACTGTGCCTCTGTCTATTAGTGACACGGAAGTAATCCCCGGGACAAACCTACGATCTCCCATCCACTCATCAAGATTCTTCTTGAAGAGAGTCAGTGAGGTGCTCTGCCTAACATGAATTGGAATTCTATTCCAGAGCGAAGGGAGCCTCTGGGTCATGAATCTGTCCCTTCAGCGTGTTCTATTTATTTTTGTGCTGAGGTTCAAGTCCCTCGAGGGCGTGGCTCTAAGGGATTTAGATTTACTGAGGTGGAGCATGTCCATTAATTCTGGGTTGGACATAGCTTTATATGTCAGGCATAGATCACCTTGAAGTAGGTGGTATGCAGCTGAGTAGAGCTGGAGTTTTTTTAACCGAGCAGCATATGGCATCTGTTTGAGTCCGTTGATCCTCCTGGTGAAGTACTTTTGGGGTCTTTCTAATTGCTACAGGTGTCGGGTAAGGTACATCCCAAAGGGGGCATTGTATTCTATGATGGGCCTGATGAGGGATGAATAAAGGGGCACGATTACCTCTCTTGATCTAGATGTGAATCCTTTCATGATAAGGTGGGCTATGTAGAACGTCTTTCTAACCACTTTGGCAATGTGGTTGTCAAAGGAGAGATTGCTATTAACTTGGGTCCCAGATCCCTAATTACTTTCTCTGTACTTAATGGGTTACCACCTATGTGGTAATTTGAAGGCACATTGTTTTTGCCAAAGGGTATGACTATACACTTTTTGGCATTTAGCTTTAGACCATGGCTCTGGCACCAGTTATCCATCTCTGCAAGACCTTTTTGAAGGATGTTTGTGTCAGTTGGAGAATCGATTATGGCACCCAGTTTGCAATCATCTGTGAACTTGGTGAGCCATAGTCCTCCCACGTTGGCCTGTACCTCAGAAAAGTAAATACCGAACAAGAGAGGTCCCAGGACAGAACCTTGTGGGATGCCACTTGTGACTGGTTTAGAGTCTGACATGGCTCCAGCAACTCTGACTCTGTGGGTTCTGTCTTTGAGCCAGTTTGCAACCCATCTTGTGACATAGGGGTTTATATTTAGGCTGAATAGCTTATCTATGATGCCCGAGTGGGGTATTGTGTCAAATGCCTTTGCGAGGTCCAGATAGGATGTGTGGACTACCTTCCCTTCATCTATGGCCTTGGTGACTGTTTCGAAGAAGTCGACCAGGTTCAAAAGGCAGGATTTGCCCTTGATGAAGCCAAATTTGGTAGGATCTAGTGTCTGTAGGTCCCCAATGTCTTTGTTTATGAGTTCCATGATGATCCTCTCCATAGCCTTGCATACTAGGCTAGTCAGGCTTATGGGATGATAGTTTCCAGGGTCCGCAGAGGTGCAACCTTTGTGTAATGGGACCACTGTTGCTGTACGCCATTCTTTGGGCACATATCCTGTAGTGAGGCTGAGATTGTACAGCATTTTTACTTGAGGGATTAGTTCTTCTTGGAGTTCATGTAGGACACAACCCGGGACGCCATCTGGTCCCATGGAAGCAGTGTTTTTTGCTTTGGAGAGGGCGGCCTTCACCTGAGCATCAGAGATGTTTGGGAGGCTGCACTCTGCCGGGATAGATACTTGCTCTTTTGGGGGGGGGGATGTTTTCACTGAACCTGTCTGCCAGGATATTGGTGATGTCTTTGGGTTCAGTGTATTTTTTGTCATTTAGAATCAACTCAGAACAAGTCTGGGAGTTGCATCCCGGGTTCCTAACATAACTGAAAAAAACCTTATGATTGTCTTTAGTGTCCTGTGCAATTTTTCTCTCGAAGCTGGCCTTGGAGGATTTTATGAGGGATCGTAATTTTTTGCTAGTACTGATCAGAGATGCCTTCCCTTTTAGGGATTTTGCTCTATCATGTAGTAGCTTCCTCCTTCTGTTGTACAGTTTATTTATGGCTGGGGTCCACCAGACTGGACGCCTGCCTTTGGATGATTGGGTCTTGATTTTGTTTGGGATAGCATGATCCATGCATTCCTGGAGATGTCCGTAGGATGCTTTATATAGGATTCTGCAGTTTGGGCCGTAGTTTCCACTGGCCCTGGGGCCTTGAAGGATTCCACTTCAGTTTTGAGAAGTGTGAAGTTCGCTTTTGAGAAGTTTTTCACTGTGGTTTTCTGGGCTGGGGCTGGGGTCGGGATGTAGATATCCAGTGAAATTAATTTATGGTCTGATCTTACCAATGAGGGATATACTTTTGGTATGGAGCATAGAGTCCCCATGTTGGTAATGATCAGGTCTAGTATGTTTTCCCCTCTTATGGGAGTGGTGACTAGTTGTTCCATAGCATTTGAGTTTATAAATTCCAGGAACATTTGGGCTAAGGTGCTAGGGCTTGAGTAATGCTCCCAGACTATGTTTGGGTAGTTGAAGTCGCCCAATATAATGGTGTTTGGAGAGATCTTAGTGTTCTCCAATGTTTTCCTGAAAGCCGAGTGGGATTCCTGACTTTGAGAGGGTGGTCTGTAGGATACTATAAACTGAAAAGCAGTCTTGCCCACTGTCAGTTGCACATGGATGGTCTCCAAAACTTCATGCACTGCCACTAACCTGGACGTGTGGATATTCTTGATGAATATGGAAACTCCCCCTCCTTTTGTGGTTCGGTCTGGGTGTTGAGGCCGAAAAGCATGATATGAGGTATAACCTGGTAATGCTGGGGTGCTCTCTGGAGCCTTGAACCAGGTTTCTGTCACTGCACAGATATCAACGTTCTCCATACTGAGGAGAGCTTTGAGCGCATGCATCTTGAGGTTAAGACTTCTGGCGTTTAGCAGCATTACGCTTAGTTTCTTGTTCCTTGTGCTGTCTATGGAGGTGGGTTTGACTTTTGAGCCTTGCCTAAAAAAGGCACTATGGGGGTGGCAAGAGCCTTTGCCAATATCCAAAAGCCCAGGGGTGACAGGTGCAAGCTGTCCCTAGCGAAGCAACATGGCTTGTCGAGCATGTCATCCCAGGCTGACAGACACTGGATCCCCTTTGAATGACACCAAAATTTTAGCCAATTGTTAAAATCAATCATTTTGTCTTTATACTGTGGCATCATTCTAGGTGAGGGTAAGATACTGCTCAAGGTCAGGTTCATACCGGCCTGGGCTACATGATCAGACAGCTCCTCTATGTCTCTTTTCATGTAGTCGAGGGAGGTATGTCTCAGGTCATTCACGCCAGCATGTACAATGACGGAGTCATATTTGAATTTGCTCTAGATGTCTGGACAGCTGTGCATACAGCGGTGGAGGTGTTCAATGTAGGCATATGTACTATACATTGGAACAACACATGTGTGGTACGCAAACAGTACCACACAGTGAGCTGGGATATGGGCAGCCCACAGGAGTCACCATTGTGTAATATGCCCCTGCAATGGCTGCACACATTGTGATGTGCCATCTGACATGTCCCAGACATTTAGTGTTCCGACAGCAATATTGTCTCACTATCCCATAGTACATACCCCACATACCAAACATACAACCCGTTGTCTGCATAGTCCTGTGGACAGTGACATATCTGACATCTATGGGTGTATGTCATATGGGACAACACAGACATGTGAGATAGACGGCCATCACAAATATTTAGCCAACACATGTTCACACATGGCCATGGAGGATGGCCAGAGACATGTAGCCACACAGTAGTTGTGATGTGTATGCACCCTGTTGCACATTGTCCACACATGGTCCAACTATAGCCTTAGTTGACTGATTATATTGTTGATGTGGAACACTGGACATCCTAAATGCTTGTGCACAGCTAGTGGAGGTGTCACTTAATTTGACTATATAAGATGTGTTGAACATCACGACTGTGTCATAGCATGACAGTAGTCACCTGTACAGCTTCCACAGAGATTAACGCCACATCAGGCCACAGATACCGTACATTTCCCTTGCTGCTGTAGGACATCACTGTCAGCCATGCACCTCGTGTGTGTGGTACATTAATGTCATGTGGGACATGGTGTATTGACAACTCTGCCATGTGTGGACATGGTTGCCAGGCAGCTAAGACTTTGTAGTAGCTGTGCAGGGGTGTCATCCGTAGGTCTTCCAGTGACCTGTCACATGACACAGCATGGTTTGGTGTTTATACACCTCAGCAACATGGATCACAATCCACAGTTATGTAATGTGTATGCACACAGTTATGGCTATGCACTGTGTGCATATTACACACTGTATAGCACTATAGACTCCTCATGATGCCATGCAATGGCACAGTGTCTGTACTTCACACTGTATAGCAATGTAGATGCCTCACACAACCCTTCAATGCTCATGCACATTTGCTAATAGTGCATTCTATCTGTAGGGCATACAGACAACACTTTAATGTGACATCCATTGCAACACTGTACATGTGTCAGGACATCATTGTGTCAGGCATGTATGTATGTCAATGCACACATCAGCAGATTACATGTCAAGGTCACTTCAGCCATGTGTACTGTTAACCTGTGCTGGTCCACATGGTGTATCACAGGGATGCATGCTTACTACCATGATTGTGTGAACTGCTTGGCCACTGATGCACCTGCTTGCTGTTGTGTGCAACACAGGGAGGTATGCTAACTACCACTATTAATGTCTGAGCTGCATGCCATCTGCTGTATCATGTGCATGCTGCATGCCATCTGCTACTGATATGACACCTGCTTGCTGTTGTGTGCAACCCAGGGAGGTATGCTAACTACTACTATTAATGTCTGAGCTGCATGCCGTCTGCTGTATCACATGCATGCTGCATGCCGTCTGTCAAATCACATGCATGGTGTGTCTGTGTATCTGTGTGTCTGTGTGTCTATTGTAATGTAGAGTCTTCTTTGCATTCACAGGTGATGTAGGTGCGTTACCCTCCTGCGGTCCATCTGATGTTAGTGTCCCCACAGATACTAGCAGTGATGAGCATATGCATGAGGTACAGGCAGGGTTGTCAGGGGCTGAATCTGTGCCAATGGTTGCCATCCCAGCTATGTCCCCCTCTTCTCCACACACAGTTCTCATGCCAACACATACCCCATCACCAGTGGCCATAGAGAAAGGACAGTCAGCATGTGTTAGCTTGGAAGAGGAACGTGTGGTGGCTACAGAAGGTGTGTCTCCACACTATGATGTCAGTGTAATGACTGCAGATGTGCCACACAGGCATGTGGCCAGTGCTGCTCGCAGGAGGACCTCTGGCAGACATGCACCTGCAGGACAGAGAGCAGCAGCTGGTGTCACCAGATGCACGTTCCAGACTGTAATGGTGGCACAGGCACATGCTGAACAGAAGAACAGTGAAGGGCAGAGGCTTCAGAGGGTTGCTATCCGTACTCTAAACAACAACATCCAGGCATTGGCAAATGCTCAACAGCAGATTGCTGATGTTCTGGACAGGTGATTGGGTGACATGTTTGGAATCCTTACCATGGCATGGCAATCCGTGAGCGTGAGCTGTCTGTGCTGGAACATCTGGTAGGAGTGAGGCATTGGCCACATGGATGTAGGCCAGCTACACCACCTAGTGCAGGTCAACGTGAACGAGCCACCTCATATGCCCGCTCCCATAGTGCCAGTAGCAGTAGCAGTGCAGCTGGTGCCGCGCTGTCCACACCAGGACACAGCAGGCTATGGGGACGTAGCCCTGGATGTTCCCAGCGGGGACACAGTTCCAGTGGACAAGTGTCATCGGACAGTAGCCAATCTGTACCTTTGCCTGGTAGTGCCCGTGCAACCCCTGGCAGGCACAGGTCACGTGCCCGTGGCCGGACACAGTGAGCTGTACATCCTGGTCTGTACAATCTGGAGCTGTCAATAATACCCCTGTGTAGGCCTGACAAAAGGCAGAACTGTATGCACACATACATGCACACAGCAGAAACATCTGTAGGGCACCGCAACACCCACATGCATATCGACCACACATGTCCAATCAGATCACCGGACCTTACCCACACACATATGATGTCATCCACTGGTGCAGCCTACGCCCCTGGCAAACATTATCACCCTGTGCATATGATGATGCCTGTGCCGCATCCCTATCATCCATGCCATTGGTGCAGGGACATGCTCATATGGTCTGATGCACAGGGTGAACAGAATAGTGAGATAAGTGTATATGACATTAGTTGTGTACTGTTGACACACATCAGACATACCATGTAGTAAGATTTATAATGCATTGGTATATGTTCACAGTATGTGTCTTGGTAACAATGGTAACAGCATGTTGGTAATTATGCCCTGCTTCCCTCCTTAAGGTCCAATTGCATGTGCCATTACGTTAGTGTTTGCAGTTGGAGTGCATTGTTGTATGTTCACAGCATGTGTCTTGGTAACAACAGTAACAACATGTTGGTAATGATGCCCTGCTTCCCCCTTAAGGTCTACTTGCATGTGCCAATAAGTAGCAGTGTTTTCAGTTTCACATGTGTAAATGTGGAGTACTCACAGGCATGTATGGCAATACCAGCATGCTATCCGTAGCCTCAACCTCACTGTTAGAAAGGCTACCATTCCACAGATGTCCACACATCTACTGATCCAGAAGCATGTGGGCTGTTTAATAGGCTACAGTGGCTAGAGACGTGACATCCATACCAGGTCACATCACAGGTATGTTGACATGGTGCGGGGGGTTTACACAGTGGTCTGGCCGATGATAACGTTAGAGGCCACTTGATAGCATGAGGCCTCACTGTGTAGCAGTAATACCCTGTCACATTACAGGCTGAGAACACACACAGACATACACAGAAACACACAGTAACATGCCCACACTCACGGGGTCAACAGCACTATAACGCACACTCGATAGTGTTGAGGTGAGGACCCCTGCCTATGTGATAATCACCCTCACAGTACTGTGCACCCACATGACCTGACACAGAGAATGAACATGTACAGATAGCCAGTAAGGCTGAGACCGATGGCATCAACAGGGTAGTAGACTGCATCACCATGAGGGGTTAGGGATCCTGTCTGTTCTGTATGGTAGCATACACCCTCACTCCATGCACAAGACAGCCATACATACACACACACACACACACACACACACACACACACACACACACACACACACACACACACACACACACACACTGTGGAGTCCACAAATGTCATTCACATACAGATAGCTGACATGTGTGTGATACACACACCACCCCTGCCTACGTCATGCTTTCCACACTGCAGTATGTACAGATCTCTACAACAGTGTACAGGGTTGTGTAACAATTGGGATGTATTCCACACCATATGTGGCATATATGGTCACACAAGCAAACACACATGGCAGTACTGTGAATGATACACCTTCTATATGATAATACATCTGACAGACATGTAGCAGTATTGGTTGCATTATGTGTACCAACGCTACCTTCGGCAATTGTGCTGTTATATGCACATGGGAGGATGTACGTTTTACAAGTGTCAAGTGACTTACAGTCAGTAACACCCTGACCGCTGTGTAGGTTGTATGTCTTCACCATCAAGTAACAGTAACATAGCGTACTGTTTGCACATGTAATGGTAGGATGGCTTGTGACACACCTGTGAGCCGTCTTTGGCAAACATCCATCTGCAAAGGTGGATCACCACTTTATGTACACACATCCATCCATACCTGATGTACATCCTACTGTACTGTCAGTATTTTGCCATATACAGGTGTCAATGATGGGGCTGCATTGCAACTGCATGTTGTAGTTAGGCACAGATGAATTACATACATCAGCTACTGCACATGCATGGTAGCTGCATGCACAAAACTACATGTACATGTGTGTTGGTCCTACATGCCTGTCATGTAGCCATGTTTGTATGCATTGCAATTGGTGGACACGTGTGATGACATACATAACACATGGACTGTTGTATGATATGATAGTTGTCATGGGTAACTAGTACAGAGGGAATGTTACCTCAGTCAACATTGCTACCTTATGTATTGTTAGTATTTAACAGCCATGGACCTACCTTCCATGTGCATGCATGTGATTGCTGTAGCCACTTGTCTGCACGGAGGACAGCAAAAGCTATGCTATGTACATATGTGTTGTGTGTGTGTGTGTGTGTGTGTGTGGTCCATGTACATATCCACTGCGATTACATGTATGTCATATCCAAACATGTGTGTTCTTTGGTGTACAGCAACAGTCCTCTGTTACAGCTGTGTAAGACCCAGGGCCCCTGTTATGTGTAGAGCTGACCTGGTTATGAACAGTGGTTTCATTGCATTGCATAATACATGATGGAACCCTGTCAGTACATGTGTAGTCTGCACAGTTGCTGTAGACCTATGTACAGTCCATTGGTCATGAGTCACATGGTGTTGTGGTAATGTATGGATGTGTGTTGCTGGTCCAAGGACATGGTGATGTCTGAGGGCTACATGGTAGAATGCGGCATTTACCTCTGTGATCTGCACCTGAGACATCTGTGATGGCTCTTGAGTGTGTACTGGTCAGTACATGTGAGTGGCCTTCATGTACTTGGGGACAGTAACACCATAATGTGCCCTTCCATGTTTACAATCCATGTGCATGCAAGACAGCCCTTTGCTACTAATAAGTGTGTGAGCATGCTCAGTATGCCGTTGTGTAGATGGACACAAAGTAGATTCCAAACTGTGCCCTTCTGTGTTTAGAATCCGTGTACATGCAAGACAGCCCTTCGCTTCTACTAAGTGTGAGAGCATGCCCAGTATGCCGTTGTGTAGATGGACACACAGTACATTCCAAACGGACGTGTGATACTAAGTGTGTGAGCATGCCCAGTGACACCTTGTGTCGGTGATGTGCCTCTGTGTATGAGCATGGCCATTGACATCCTGTATAGCAATGGTGGTCATCCAGGCAAGAGATGTCCATACCCCACGTCAGGATGGATTCCTACATTGAACACGCTGGTTGACTGTCTTGAAGGGTGTACTGTCTGTGGCATGTCTCGTATCTATGTAGTGTTGTAATAGTGCTCTGTAGATAGGCAGTTGTCCCACTCACACCACTGCTGTGTGTCTACGTCTAACTTGAGACAGTAATATGCTTTTAGACTCTTCACTCTCTATACATTCTCTATCTGCATCTTTGCCTTTATGGATGATGTCATCCACCTAGAAGTATGCATCTGGCTCTGTTCCATCCAGTGATCTGAGGCGTTTCTGTAAACGCGTAATGCTGCTGTAGTGATAAAGTAGTTAGTGTATGTGTCGACCCCAGCCCTGGTCGTGGTGTGTGTGTTCTAGCTGCCTGGGGACAGAGTAATGTATCTGCATCTTTGCCTTTATGGATGATGTCATCCACCTAGAAGTATGCATCTGGGAGTGCTGTGTTCCAGTAATCTCGGTAGCACATTCTGTAACTGCGTAATGCTGTAGTGTGATAAGGTAGTTAGGTGTATGTTTGACTCCCAGCCCTGCCAAGTGTGTGTCTGCGTGTGTGTTTCCAGCTGCCTGGGGACAGAGTAATGCTTTTAGATGGCTCACTCCCCATACATTCCCTATCGGCATCTTTGCCTTTGTGGATGATGTCATCCACCTAGAAGTATTCATCTGGGAGTACTGTGTTCCAGTAGTCTCGATAGCACGTTCTGTAACTGTGTAATGCTGTAGTGTGATAAGGTAATTAGGTGTATGTTCGACTCCCAGCCCTGCCAAGTCTGTGTGGGTGTGTGTGTTTCCAGCTGCCTGGGGACAGAGTAATGCTTTTAGATGGCTCACTCCCCATACATTCCCTATTGGCGTCTTTGCCTTTGCGGATGATGTCACCCACCTAGATGTATGCCTGTGAGAGAGTGGTGATGCTGGAACTCGGTAGCGCATTCTGTTACTGCATAATGCTGTAGTGTGGTAGACTAGACAGGTAGGTGATCGATTCCAAGGCATGGCAGGTGTCTGTGTGTTTGGCAGTTATACCTTATGTGTTGGTATCTGTGGGTGGCTAGCTGCGGGATGTGTTCAGTGTGTTTTGTTGATGATCTATATAGTGTCCACAGCCCGCATATTCTGCCAAGACACAGGGCTGTCAACACATACATTCGCCAATAGGTCTGGTGAGTAACTGTCAACAACCCTACTCTTACTCTTGATACGATCTGACCCATGTGACGCAACAAAACACACGTGCCTTGATAGTAACAACACTACATGATGCTGGTGGCACATGTAGTTTCCTTTTCATTCCTGTCTAATGCATTGCTGTCATGTGGTCCGCTGTTGTGATATAAATGCCATATCTACATATGAGTGTACATGTATATGTGTGTATGTATATATATATATATATATATATATATATATATATATATATATATATATATACATATACACATGTCCATGTATATATGTATACAAATAATATATATGATATATGTAGATATGGAGGTGGACATACATGTGAACATATATGTCTGGGGACATCAGCACTATTGAATGTTTGTGCCAGATGATCTGTATGTGATAACCTGGGATCTATGTATATCTGCCTTGGTATGGTGGTAATGCACATCATCTGTAGTGTGCAGGGTCACGGGTTGTAGTCATGTAGACACCGGTTATTTTGTTGCTGGGAAGACCATGGGACATCGAATATGGTGATAGTAAGGCACCTGTTGCCAGTTGTGTATGGATCTGAGTGACACTGAGCAGTGGATATTAATTTGGAGGTTTTGGTATGGGTCATATAACTATTCATTAGAAGACTATACTAATACAGATGAGGTTGACAATAGTGTATCCCATTTATCACCAGGGTGTGATGCTGGTCCCTGGAGTATATGTGTGTAGTCAGCCGGGTGCAGGTCTCAAATATAGTTGACAGTATGGGAGGGGGGTCAGGCATACTGTAAGTACATTGCAGAACTGTGCCTCGGGAGTGCTCCTGCCTTAGCACACCTAAGCTAGGGGTGTGCCTATACCTGTCTGGTGGCATTGGGAGGGATGACAGCAGTGGTAGGGTAGCAGGGTGTACAGGCTGCACAAACAGGTATTGATCAGCACAATCAGCAGATGACATGGCCAGCCTGCACCTGAACAGTACGGTAATGCGAGCAAGCAGCATACACACAGATTTCGTCTGCACTCTACACCACCGGTGTATACTTGAGGGGACATTTCACGACACAGTCCAACCAAATGAGACGGGCTGCAGCAGGCAACATATACCAGCATGTGCAGGAGGCTGGGGCAGTGAGGATGTGTATGCTGCCGAACAACCCTTACTGGGGTGACATAGGGCTTTATAGACCCAGGGTGACTTACCAGGGGCTACATGGGCTGGGGATAGTGGAGCACTATGGGGTGGACAGAGACCTCCTACAGCAGCTTGTTGACCTGTGCCTGCCACACCTGACACCTCAAACAGGCTGAGGGAAACACATCACAGTGGATACCACGGTATGTGTTGGCCTATGTGTACAAGCCACAGGTACCTCACACAGCACAACTGGGGATATCATGGGTATCTCACAGGCATCTGCATCCAGAGTATTGTACCAGTTCACAGACGCCAAGTCAACACATGCTAGTGAGCACGTACATGTCCTCAACACACGTTATTAGTAGACCAGCAATATGCATCTGTTCAACCACATGGATGACTACCCTGGGGTACTGGGTGCTATAGCCTTCACACGCATACACATCATAGCACCACCCAGTGAGTGGGGTAGGGCCTACAGTCACTGCAGGGGCATATCCTCCAGCAGCTAGGCCATATGCGATGGCTAGGGCATGAGATTGAATGTGTGTGCTGTCTGCCCTGGAAGCTATGATGATTCTGATATATGGCTTCTGACACAGCTGTAGCACACCAATGCCAATATGGACATCCCCTGCAGTCTGCTAGTGGGGGATGCTGGGTAAACACTGGTGTCATGGCTGATGACACCCATCAGCAATGCACTCACACCTGAACACTCACACCATACTGAGGCGGATGCACAGGCAAGACATATACTTGTGCATGTGTTTGGGATGCTCAGTTCACAGATCTGGTATGCGGACACATCCGTTGGGGCTCTGCAGTATTCACAAGCTACATGCATATAAGTTGTTATGGCATTTGCTATGCTACACAATCTTATCCTGCAGTAACAGTTGCAGCAGGAACAGCATGGGGCAGGGCCACACAGCCCAACACCACTGCCAAGGCCTGTACAGGCACAGTGTGACTTGGTGAAGGAACTACCTGAGCAGGGCACAGTCGGTGAAAGCCTGTGTACAGTATGACCTGCCCTTGACAAAGAGGCAACACAAGGCATATTCACTGACACAGTAGATACCCACGGATTTCCCCTCTCTGACCCGCACACAGTACATTGGATGCCAAACATGACACTACCTGTGCTCGGCCATGTATAGGAGGTGCACTGTGTGCATCTGACATAGGCAGCCCTCCAGCACCATCCTCAAGTTCAGAACACACCCAGGGTATGTCTATTGACCTAACAAGTGGCAGTTGTATTAGAATGTGTATTTACCCATTGCTATGGTATGTATGTGAGCATACAAGTGACTGTGGTGGCCAAATGTTAGGGCAGCAGACAGTACACATCCATAGTGGCACCATGACCTCTGTAGCACATACAGGGGTCACAATGGTAGCCTGTAGTACACAGGGTGTCCTAACCCACTGCAGATTATGGGCTGGCCATCATGTGTGTCCATACAGCCCACACACATTCCATGCAGCTGGACAGATGTGGACCAATACAGACAAATGATATATGATGGCCTATGGATATGCCCAATGAATGACCCCAACCCCCTAAGACACACACAGACTACAGCAGGCCAGGCAGTTTGATGTAGGTTGTGTAAGCTAGGATGTCCAACACCACTGTGCTGGTATTTAAAGCAGGGAACTGACGTACACTGGTATCCCTCCAACCAGCAATTTAGGTAGGTCCACACACTGACATGGAGTACCCAGCATACCAGTACAGTAACGGAAGATGTGTACAACTGTTGGCTGTGCCCCCCATCAAACATACACATGTGAGAGTCACGTGCGCCATCCACGGTGCTGTGTAGGACTGTGGTTGTGGTTGGATGTCCCCCCACGCTATGCAGACATGTAGCAACTGTCAATGCCACATGACCATTAGCTACCCTGCAGACACAGCATGACACCTGTCTGTGTAGAACGGAGGGGACAGCAACACAGTACCAACTATCTGGACATGTGACACATACGATACAGTTGACCATACTTGGCATGCTCACACACATGACGGTATGACGGTAATGTTGGTCGACAACATGCGTAACAGTCATACAGGGCATGCTCACACACTGAAACACAGGACGGCCAGGCATGCATACACCAGTGGTCCGGACATATATGCCAGTACATTGCTATACTGTTGGGACAGACCGACGCCTTTGGATACGGACTGGGTAAGGCACATTCCAGCAGGTGGGAGCAGTTGTGCGTGGGTTTGCACAGTGTTAAGCACTGCTGACCTCTGGTCTCAGCACCTTATGCACGTTTAGACTCCACATTTCTTTGACAGTACACTACTGGCATACTGGTAGAGAAACACGCTTACAGCCACTCGCCCACCGACATTTCCGCTTACATTTGTCACTCACGCTGGGTGTGTGTGATCCCTTGTGATGCGTATTACATCGGACTACATGACTACAGTATCAGGTATGTGTAACCATTTTGCGATGGCAGGCGTTCGACTGTACAGACTCAGTGGCCTGTCCAGTGACATAATCATATTATATGCATGTTCCTCATATGATCTGCTCCCATCTGCCTGATACATGGGAACCGATACTCTGCAATGCTGACATGTGACTTGAGTTTGTTAACGCAGCTGTCCACCGAGTCATGCTACTGCATACCTACTGCACGTTGTCCACCTCTCAGAAGTGCACAACGGGAGACTGCAGGAGTGACACCTTTCCCACTTTGCATGGGACAGTCCCTCATTAGGCCTATCTCATGTGACAATACCAGACCTTTCTACCAATCTGGGACACAATTCTACAGAATCAGGGACAGGTCAAGAAAAGTAGTGCTATTAACTTTACACATTGACAGAATCAGAGCATATGACTTAATACACATATTCTGAAGTAAAAGTAGTTTATAACTCTTACTTATTGTCATTAGTCAGTAAGTGTAATTCACCACCTTTCCTTCAATGGTCACTAATTTTAGGAGGGATTAAGAGGGACAGAGTTAAACTTTCAGTCAAACTCAGGGACGTACCTGAAATTCAGGGACAGTTCAGAGGTACGGACAATACTCTAGCCATTGCAACTGTCCTGATTAGGGGACATTCTCATGTTGACATGTCTGTACTGGTTGCTTGTTACAGGTCTTGTATACCTGACACATCGATATGTCATATGTAGTAGCATAAGCGACTTTACTGCTGCTAGACTACTCTTTGATTTGTGCCGATATGTATATTTCTGTACTATGCATGGCTGTAGGTATGTTCTGCCCTGGTATGTCTGACATTTCTACAGAGCACGTTCCACTTTGGCCATTCAGAATGGTGGTGGCCCTATAGACCCTATATGTAGAGCTATCACATGTGTCAAGGCAACACATACCCACAGCCAGTAGTAAACGGAAGACTTCCATGGTTTGCATACGTTAAGGTTATTCGTGTAGCATTATAATTGTTAATACTGTTTCCTATTACATGTAGCTGTTTTTGATACAACAAATTAATGTCTGACACCACTACACACACTATATAGCCTCCATTCCCGAACTCACAGGCCATGTGCCATAACTGTCATTTTGCAGGACACAACTGCCCAGACGGGTGTGTCCCTCACAGGCGTACGGGTGTTGAACCACTTCTATTATGTTATCATCTATCTAAGGTGGTCAGCAAATTATGCACTTTCCATCAGTAGCAGAACACACATACTAATGGGTGTGAATGAACACTGTATCAGGAACAGTGCTAACCAGACACATTTACAATCACAGAGCATATGAATTCATTCACGTTTGTCGAGGTACATGCTGTTTATGACTCATACATGTTGTCATCTGTCATTATCTGTATTCCGCCACCTGTTCACTTAATATCACTAGTTCTGGAAATGTTTAGTTGGACTTTATTACATTCTGATACATAACTATGGACGTCCATGCTAATCAGGTACACGGCACTTATTTGGTCTCTATGTATTCCCCCGATGGTTTACAGACTATCCGGTAGATGTGCTCTTCAGGTTTGGGAGGTGTAGGCGTATGTTATGCCCACATAGGAATATTAATGACTTCCACTGGGTGGGCCTACTGCATCTCTGCCAACAAGCACCTGCACACTTAAGCCCATTATTGCATACCCATGGTCCACCTACCTGGCACCCCTCTACAGCAGTCGTGACAAATACTTACTGTGAGCGCAGCTGGGGTATGAGCACACCCCTACACATTGCCCGCTCTCCCTGTCTCGGGACACATGTCGTACATTTTGTCAACCCATGTATTATCACACCTGCACAACCTACTGTTCCATGTACACCTACATCCTGCTCGTATCAATGTCAGCAGATTCACATGTACCCTGAATTTTTGTGGTCACGCAAGGGACACTGTTATCCATGTTTAAAGTGTAGACCTTGCAGATCTCTCCCACTGGTACTTTCCTACTGGTGTTTTGGACAGCGGTAGTGTATTGATCTGTATTGCCTGTCTGTATGTCTGTCTGGCCTAGCTGGGTGATTTGGGGGGGTACAACATTTATTTATTGGACCTCCCAGTCACATATGCCCGGGCTGTAAATATGTTACCCCTAATTGCTGTGAAGTAACCTATTTATGTACATGTGTATATCTACACTGACATATATATTTTCCTTTGTGTGTATGTGTATATATCAATACCCGTTGTTTGTGTGTGTGTATATATATATATATATATATATATATATATATATATATATATATATATATATATATATATATATATATATATATAGCTACATATATCCATAGTATATCCTTATGTGTGCATGTGTGTATATCTATATATATATATATATATATATATATATATATATATATATATATATATATATATATATATATATATATATATATATATCTATGAATATATATGTGTATGTAAATTAATATAGATATATGTATATATACGCCTTTATCTATATATACATCTGTGTGTCCATTAACCTATACATTTCCCGGATATGGACACTTACACATGCGTATTGGGATTTATCTCTGCTTCAACAGCATATTATTGCCTTAGTCATTATGACACTGACACTTCACTCCGGTGAACTTGTGATCAGTATATTGCACGTTATACAGCGGACAGGTGTCACACGTTTTTCATGTCTGGGGTGCCGCTGCTAACTGGGATGTGATACAGTGTCATTCGACCTATTACTCGTATGTGCAGCCTATTATTCCTGCTACTGTGTTTGTTTCTGTGCACATTCATATTATTACTGTTGATAGGATGAGTGTTTGCGTTACTGTGACTGTACATCAACATATTGTTGTCTTCATTTAGTTGTGTCTTTCTGCTTTTCCCAGTTTGGGGTTGTCACAGCAGAACTCCGTTCCGCTCATGGGTGGCATATAGGTTTTACGTGCCAGGCTGCCAGCCCTGACGCACAATGTCCGACAACGATACGCCCATTCACGCATGTCTCCACGCAAATGACGCTCTATCTGGGAATTGCACCTACGTACTAGCTGACCTCCATGGGCCGCTCCATTGCACCCGGTGCAACATACCCTAGAACTCCTGTGTCCATAATCGCATATCCATAGTTTCTCCTGCACACCCGTGTTGAGTTTCCACACATAGCCATTATACACCTGATATCACAGCCATGACGCACCTTTACACATTGCCCTCTCATGAGCGTTGGGACCCTACACACATTTTGTACCACCTCATGTATTCACAGGCTCACCATCCATTCCACATGTTTCCCTTCCCATTTGACTATTTCATTCATTTGTAATGAATATTATTCTGGACATCAGTTATAAATTCACTACAGGTATGCAATAGTTCTGTCAACAGTGAATCAGGGGGTATCCTGTTTATGTCAGTGCCTTCATCACCCTTATACCATGTGCCACTATGCGAATGTGTGCAATATATTCTCTCGCTTATTTGTGTCGGGACATGTGCATCACAGGCAGGTGTTTGATCCTGGGTAGTAGGTTCTGCATAACCATCTAGGGCTGGACAGTCTCGTGCACCACTACTGCACATTCCAACTTGTATCCAGATATCTACAGGACTAGACATCATGTCTTCATACCCATTCTAATGTTTACACAGGTTACTTATCCCATGAGGGATATCCCAAAAATTTAACAAGACCAAAACAAGACCAATACCGAACATTCTTCTGGCGTTACAAAAATGTGCTGGGGGTTTTGCATGCAATGGATACATAGTTTGCAATCCTGAAACTGCCTAGGTTGACACTACCTACTACATTTTCGTAGTGGTCACTATGTGCAGATGTAGCTGCACCAAACTAGTAGGCCAAGTATGGCTGGATTTGGTGGATGTTCAGGTATGTGGGCGGGTTGTGTGCTGTGGTGGAGATACTGGGTAGTCTATTATGCATCCAGGTGTGTTGCATTTGATATGGCCAGTTCCATCAGGACCAATCTGTGGGTATGTGCCGGTGACATGTCTGTACATTTGTATCACACATTTTTATATTCACATGTTTGTGGGATTGTGTTCTACATATAGCCTGTCTGGTTGTATTGCAGATGTGTATACATGTTTTTGTGTTTCTTTCTGCTTCACCCGCTGCTCCCTCATACACATCTGGTTCACCTATTCTGCATGCGACACAGTGTCGCCTTGGAGGATTATACCATTACTCATCCCCCACACACACATATTCCTGACACTCCATCCATCACTGCTTTGGTTGATGGCCCATGACACGGTCAAGGTAACACATTGCATACCCTACATATGTCAGGTACCTGTATGGTTGTGTGGACTACCCTGCCATGTTTGACTTTCCACATGCTATACCTCACGCACATAGGTACACACCCATACTTAACTTTCATGACATGGTTGGTATACCCGGGTAATACCCGTTCAACTGTGACACATCGTAACAAGTTCAGCTTGGACCTCTGATGTGCGGATTTTGGCTGACTGTTCTAATCATTGGTAGGATGCCATCTTTTCCTATGTCCAGGATGGGATATATTCTGGACACATATCCAAATGTACTGGACAACACGTACCCACAGTCAACACTATGGATAATACTGTTCCTTTCAGCCTACATATTGCCTTATTGTTGCAGTTTATATGCTCCTTCTGTTTCATTTACATGCTTATTCTATTTCCTGTCACATTTGGTATGTGAAATACGGACATACCTATTGTATGTGACTATTACATGCGTTGTGGGATATAATTTGGTCATACGGTCACTAGATATTTATATTTATCGTGTTTTTTGGTATGGACACATCTGCCCAGCTGTGTACCCACCCTCACAATATGGGTCAGCTGGTGACCCTGACCATTGGGCTGGATGTACCTATTGGCGGCGTGCTAACATATGATGCGTTTCACTTCCACTTGGTATAACTATCTACACTGTGTTGGACTACGGGCACATGGTTTTCAATGTTATTTGTTCGCGGGATAGGGACCTGTTGTTCCCTACCATGCATTTGTGTTTGCTTCTTCATTTTGTGTTCGCAGGAACTGTCTTGCATGCTTTGCATACGTTTCAGTATCCACGGACACTGACAGATGTGATTACTATTGCTTGCAAATTGTTATATGCAAGCATTTTAGGTTGCACGTCGACAGCTGACATTTCCACGGCTCCATGCAGCACTTCGACATGCCCTATGCACCAACGCTCCTTTTCTATGCACGTGGCTGTGGCGACAGCGCGCCTTCATTAATATGCATTTGGCGCTACTGCACCATCTCCATCTGCATGGTCGGTGCAAGCCTAACGCCGGCCTTGAGCCGAGCTTCGTGAATCCCGGGGATTGTCTTTTACCTATGTTCTATAGCTTCTTTTACCTGGAGTGTTTTATTAATTTCTTGTTATATTACTATTGTCAGCATACATGATGTAACCTGTTTTGTGTATTATGCTGGATGTACTGTAACTGACATTGTCTTTTACCTATGTTCTATATCTTCTTTTACCTGGAGTGTTTTATTAATTTCTTGTTATATTACTATTCTCAGCATGCATGATGTAACCTGTTTTGTGTATTATGTTGGATGTACTGTAACTGACATTGTCTTTCTAGTTGCCTATGTTAATCTGACCATATATCTTCTTTTACTTTCACTGGATGTGTTCAATTATTAATTTCTTGTTATATTACTATGCTCAGCAAACATGATGTAACCTGGTTTGTGTATTATGCTGGATGTACTGTAACTGACATTGTCTTTTACCTATGTTCTATATCTTCTTTTTTAGTGCCTGGAGTGTTTTATTAATTTCTTGTTATATTACTGATCCTCAGACATTGCCAACATACTGGCTGACAGGTTCAGTGCAAACTTCTCCCCCTCCCCCAAAAGGAGAGATATCTATACCAAGCGATGCAGCCCCCAAACATCTCCAACGCCCAAGTGAGAACTGCTCTCTCCAAAGCAAAAACACAGCATCCATGGGACCTGATGGTGTCCCGGCTGTGTGCTCCACGAACTCAACGAGGAATTAAACCCACAGCTAGGACAGCTGTTTAATCATAGTCTTAATTAAACCCACTAGGACAGCTGTTTAATCATAGTCTTACCTCTGGCCAGGAGTGGCACTGCAACTGTGGTTCACAAAGGCGGTGCCTCCACCGACCCTGGAAATTACATTAGGAGCCTTATCTGCAAAGCCATGGAGAGGATCATAATGGACCTCATAAATAAAGACATATAATTTGCAGACTTTGATGGATCCCCAGTTGTTTGGCTTTGTCAAAGGCAGATGCCTTCTAACCTTGGTGTTGACTTTTTCAAACAGTCACCAAGGCCATTGATGAGGGAAAGGCAGTCCATACAGCCTACCTCGATCTGGCGAAGGCCTTTGATACAATACCCCACTCGGGTATCATTGAAAAACAGCTTAAATGTTAACCCATACATCACAAGATGGGTTGCAAACTGGCTGAGTGACAGAACCCACAGGGTCAGAGTTGCTGGCGCCATGTCAGACTCAAAGCCTGTCACAAGTGGTGTACCACAGGGCTCAGTCCTGGGCCCACTCTTGTTTGGCATCTACTTACAGTACAAGCAAACACAGGAGGGTTATGGCTGACAAAGTTTGCAGATGACTGCAAACTAGAAAACCACCGATATCCTTCAGAAGGGTCTCACAGAAACGGATAACTGGTGCCAGAGCCAGCCTAAGTTAAATGCCAAAAATGCATAGTCATACCCTTGGGAAAACAAGGTTACCCCTAGCTACCAAATAGGTGGCAATCCACTGAGTACAGAAGAAGTTATCAGGGACCTGGGGACCCAGGTTGATAGTAGTCTGTCATTCGACACCCATGTAGCTAAAGTAGTTAGGAAGACCTTCTACATTGCCCACCTTATCATGAAGGATTCTCATCTAGATCAAGGGAGGTCATAGTCTCCTATACTCATCACTCATCAGACCAATGATTGAGTACAATGCCCCATTGAATGTATCTGACCCGACACTTGCAGCAGCTGGAGAGGCCACAAAGTTCCTCACCAAAAGGATAAAGGGTCTCAAACATCTGTCCTATGCTGCCCGACTGAAAGAACTCCAGCTCTATTCAGGCTGCTCAGGCGACCTTTGCCTAACATACAAGGCCATGTCAAACCCAGATTTGATGAATATGCTTCACCTCAAAAATCTAGATCCGTCAGAGCCACAAGGGGAGACTTAAACCTCTATTAATAGGACGTGCTGGAGGATAGATTCATCACCCAAAGACTCCCTATGCTGTGGAATAAAATCCCGGTATATGTGAGGCAGAGCACCTCGCTGGCCTTGTTCAAGAGAAATCTTGACCAATGGATGGGAGATCGCAGATATACCCCAGGGATTACCTCAGTGTCACTGCTCAACAGAGGCACAGCAAAATAATGGGTATAGTTCCCCATACTAAAGGGGTGGCGTAAGCCACAAAACTATGGGCTAGGCTTGTAAATGCCCTCGGGCAGATAGCCTAGTATGAACCTATGAACCTATGAACCTATGGATGTACTGTAACTGACATTGTCTTTTACCTATGTTCTATATCTTCTTTTACCTGGAGTGTTTTATTAATTTCTTGTTATATTACTATTTTATGCAACTCTTTTCATTCCCTGCATTGAATATAATCCCACTTTTCTTATATACATTTCAAAACATATTACTCAATTGGAGAGACCTCAGAGATCTTAACCAAAAAAAAAATGCAAAAATAAGTCTATGATCTCAATTTCCATAGATACCAGTACTGTCTAGCTGGATTTTCCTTATATTCTATCTCTATAAACTCCTCATTATCAATATATGCTTAGCATTTTATACAGTGAAAGAAAAAATATTGAATTAATACTTGGGCCATAAGCAAACTTAAATTTATATAAATGTCATCATCTTCTTTCGGCTGTTCCCATTAGGGGTCGCCACAGCGGACCACCTGTTTCCATTTCATCCTGTCCTCTGCATCTTGGTCTGTTACACCAACCTCCTGCATGTCCTCTCTCACCACATCCATAAACCTCATCTTAGGCCTTCCTCTTTTCCTGTTACCTGCTAGCTTCATCCTTAGCATCTTTTTCCCAATATACTCAGCATCCCTCCCCAGCACATGTCCAAACCAATGCAATCTTACCTCTCTGGCTTTGGCTCCAAACCTTCCAACCTGTGCTGACCCTCTAATATACTTATTCCTAATCCTGTCCACCCTCATCACACCCAGTGCAAATCTTAACATCTTTAACTCTACCACATCCAGCTCTAACTCCTGCCTTTTTGTCAATGCCACTGTCTACAACCCATATAACATAGCTGGTCTCACTACCCTCTTGTAGACCTTCCCCTTCACTCTTACTGGTACTCTGTCATAAATCACTCCTGACACTCTTCTCCACCTACTCCATCCTGCCTGCACTCTCTTCTTCACCTCTCTTCCACACTCACCATTACTCTGAACTAATGATCCCAAGTATTTAAACTCATCCACCTTCACCACCTCTACTCCTTGTATCCTCACCACTCCTCTATCCTCCATCTCATTCACACACATATATTCTGTCTTAGTCCTGCTGACCTTTATTCCTCTTCTCTCTAGGGCATATCTCCATCTCTCCAGGGCCTCCTCCACCTGTTCCCTACTCTCACTACAGATCACAATGTCATCTACAAACATCATAGATCATGAGGACTCCTGTCTGATCTCATCTGTCAACCTGTCCATCACCATTGCAAATAAGAAAGGGCTCAGAGCTGATCCTTGATGTAATCCCACCTCCACCTTAAACTCATCCATCACTCCCACTGCAGACCTCACCTCTGTCACACTACCCTCGTGCATATCCTGTACCACTGTTACATACTTCTCTGACACTCCCGAATTCCTCAAACAATACCAAAACTCCTCTCTAGGCACACTGTCAAATGCTTTCTCTAAGTCTACAAAAACACAATCCAACTCCTTCTGACCTTCTCTGTACTTCTCCATCAACACTCTCAGAGCAAACATTGCATCTGTAGTGCTCTTTCCTGGCATGAAACCATACTGCTGATCACTAATCATCATGTCTCTTCTTAACCTAGCTTCCACTACTCTTTCCCATAACTTCATGCTGTGACTGATCAGTTTAATCCCCCTGTAGTTACTACAGCTCTGCACATCACCCTTATTCTTAAAAATCAGTACCAAAACACTTTTTCTCCATTCCTCAGGCATCCTCTCACTTTCCAAAATTTTATTAAACAATCTGGTTAAAAACTCCACTGCCATTTCACCTAAACACCTCCATGATTCCACAGGTATGTCATCTGGACCAACAGCCTTTCCATTCTTCATCCTCTTCATAGCTATCCTTACTTCCTCCTTGCTAATCCATTGCACTTCATGATTCACTATCCCCACATCATCCAACCTTCTCTCCCTCTCATTCTCTTCATTCATCAACTCCTCAAAGTACTCTTTCCATCTGCTCAACACACTCCCCTTGCTTGTAAGTATGTTTCCCTCATTATCTTTTATCACCTTTACCTGCTGCACAACTTTCCTAGCTCAGTCCTTCTGTCTAGCCAATCAGTACATGTCATTTTCTCCCTCCTTAGTGTCCAACCTTTCATACAACTCTTCATATTCCTTATCCTTAGCCTTTGCCACCTCTCTCTTTGCCATGCACATCATCTCCTTATACTCCTGTCTACTTTCTTCATCTCTCTGACAATTCCACTTCTTCTTTGCCAACCTCTTTCTCTGTATACTCTCCTGTACTCCCTCATTCCACCACCATGTCTCCTTGTCATTCTTCCTCTGTCCAGATGTCATACCAAGCACCTTTCTAGCTGTCTCCCTTACTAGCTCTGCTGTAGTTACCCAGCTATTTGGTAACTCTTCACTGCCACCCAGAGCCTGTCTTAACTCTTCCCAGAACTCCACCTCACAATTACCCTTTTTCAATTTCCACCATTTGATCCTATGTGCTGCCCTCACACTCCTCCTCTTCTTGATCACCAACGTCATCTTACAAACCACCATCCTACGCTGCCTAAATATACTTTCCCCGGTCACCACTTTGCAGTCTCCAATCTCCTTCAAACTGGCCCTCCTACATAAGATATAATCCACCTGTGTGCATCTTCCTCCACTCTTTTATCTCACACTATGCTCCTCCCTCTTCTTAAAATATGTATTCACCACAGACATGTCCATCCTTTTTGTAAAATCCACTACCATCTGACCTTCTGCATTCCTTTGTTTAACACCATACCTACCCATCACTTCCTCATCCCCTCTGTTCCCTTCACCAACATGCCCATTGAAATCTGCTCCAATCACCACTATCTCACCCTTGGGTACAGTCATCACCACTTCATCCAACTCACTCTAAAAAATTTTTTTCTCGTCCATCGCACACCCAACTTGGGGAGCATATGCAATGACAACATTCATCATTACACCATCAATTTCCAGCTTCATAAACATCACTCTATCAGACACTCTTTTCACCTCCAAAACACTCTTAGCATACTGTTCCTTCAGGATAACTCCTATGCCATTTCTCCTCCCATCCACACCATGATAAAACAATTTGAGCCTACCTCCGATACACCTAGCCTTACTACCCTTCCATCTGGTCTCTTGCACACACAATATACCAACCTTCCTTCTGTCCATCATATCGGCTAGCTCTCTCCCTATACCAGTCATACTGCCAACAGTCAAAGTTCCGACCCTCACTACCACAGTCCTAGCCTTTCTCCTCTCTTCCTGCCTTTGGCCATGCGTTCCCCCTCCTTTCCTCCTTCGGCCAACAGTAACCCAATTTCTGCCAGCACACTAACAGTACTGGTGGCCGTCATTGTTAACCCAGGCCTCGACTGATCCGGTATGTAAATATTTACTGGTGTCTGCATGAATGATTTGGCCAAGTTTTGCACCAGATGCCCTTCCTGACGCAACCCTCCCCATTTATCCAGGCTTGGGACTGGCACAAAGAAATGAACTGGCTTATGCACCCCAAGTGGCTGGGTTTTAAATTTATATAAATGTAATCAAACCATATTCAAGAGTTCACATTTACAAGCATTATACATCACGTATATTGTTTTATATAATATAATCAAAGCAACATTACATACATTGTCATTTCCTACCTTCTCTTTAACATAATTCCTGCATGTATTGTTCCCACAATTTCCATTTTTTCTATGTAATTTACTCCTACCCTTTCCTAAAGATCACACTTCCTGTTTTATTATCTCTCTTACAATATTCACTACCTCAAGTATGGTTGGTTTAGACTTTAATTTCCATTTTCTAGTAATTGTTTTTGTGTGTGTGTGTGTGTGTGTGTGTGTGTGTGTGTGTGTGTGTGTGTGTGTGTGTGTGTGTGTGTAAGCCACCACAATTAAACTTAACAAGACCTTAGTATGTCTAGACAATTCAGATCCCATATCCCAGCTTAAAAACATAATTTCCTTAATAACACTCATTTGCTCACTCAGTACTCCTGGCAGACTACTCTTTTTAATATCTGTCAACTCATTACACTCTGAGAACATATCCTTCCAGGTATGTCTTTCTTCCCCATTACACCTCTAACATTTAATCTACCTGAGGAACATTTCTTTGGAGTCTGCTTGGGTATGAAAGTACCTCTGCAAACACTTCCAGGCAAAAAGATCCTAAATCTTCTAGATTTTGTTGCATATTGCCATTCATATGCCTTCCCACTGAGTCATTGTGGATTGCTTAACTAATGACTATTCCCAATCTTTTCTGACCTCCTCTGATTGATCCCTATTGTTATCATGTAATATTTTAATGCCCTACTAATTATCCCTGCTAATTATTCCTTTTTTTAACAGCAGCTTCTTTTCTAGATTCAGCTAAAAACTCAGCCAGTGCAGGACTTTCATTTAGGATTCTCTTATACCTTCCTCTTTGACTATACTCTGATATCAATCAATGATAGGGAAGGTAATCTCTACTCTGCAGTTCAAATGTCTTCCCATTCTATTACCTTTCCCTCTGTAATTATTTGTTCCCATTACCTTGGCTCCTTTGCCAGCTTCCTCCAGTAAATTTCAGCCCCTGCTTGCCTATTCTCTGTACCCCTAATTGCGATCATCACCCCTGTCAGTAGAATCTCTTTCTACATTCCCATGTTGGATTAGTTCTTAGTATACTTTCTGCTACTTTATGATATAATATTCCATATGACTGTTATTCTGCTTAAGGATCTGAGTCCAAAATCCCACTCTTTCCTTGTTTCTTGAATTACAATCCTGCTTCATTATTATTCCTTTCACATTTGAATTGTACCTGTCTGCTTGTGTTATGTATAAGAGCTTTACTGTGTAACTGTAAAATGTCCCATTAAATCAGGTAATCCTAAACTTCTGCGTTCTATTGGAAGAATCAACTTATCCCACTTAACTCTTTCCCTGTTCCCCTAAAAATATACCATAACAGAATCGTTTTTAACCCAGAGTCCTAAAGACTTTATCATGTTTCCATAAATATTGGTACACTAAACCAATTCATGTATGAGTACATAGTTTACAGCTTTAACCTTTGTTTTATCTTCATTAATTGTATATCCTGAAAATACAGGAATTGTCTCAGCATGTTCCACAACCTTGTGATGTCCTTTTTCTGGTTCTATCAGGTTCAGAGTAATATCATCTGCTAATAAAGCCAGTTTTGTTGAGTACCATACCAGTTAGATCCTTGAATTTCTGAATCCATTATTTTCTTTGTCAATGGTTCTAATTATAACACAAATAACAAAGGGAAAAGAGGACACCACTGCCTGGTTCCTCTGTTTAGACACAAATTATCAAAGAGGAACCCTCCCACTTTGATTTTTGCCTCTGATCCCTCCTATATCCTTCTAATTAACATTATTATTGTATGAGGAAATGCAAATGCTTCTAGTTCCCTACTCAGAAAAACCCATCTTTCTCCATTGTATGCTTTCTCTGCATCAAGACCCATCAACAACAGTGGTATTTTCATACAGTCTTCTTCCCACTGTGTCATCATTTTTCTATTAATGTTGTTGAATGTTGCTTCCCCTCCACAAAACCACATTAACGTCTATCAGTTTTGGCAAAACTTTGCCATTCTTTAAGCCATGATAGAAAAAACAACTTCATAATCATGGTTACAAATTGAAATGGGCCTATATGATGCTGGATCAGATGGAACTATACCATCCTTAGGTATTACAGCCACAAAAGCTTTTTACCAGGATGTTTGTGCTTTCTGTCCTTTTAAAATACTGTTAAACACTTTATTCCTTCCTAGCTTCCAAACTTCCACCGGAATGCCATCTACTTCTGGAAACCTTCCTGCAGATTGGTTATACATCACCATTTTTGTGTCATCTTCTCCTATCTTAACTTTTAATTGCTGACCCTCATCTGCCTCCAACCTTGGCATATTTAAGTTTTCCATAAATATTTGCATTTGTGTTCTTTCTTGATTTCTCCAATTCTCTGCTCTATACAAGTTTTCATAGAATTTCTGAAATATCTCTAATACCTCTACATGATCTCTGGTTACTTTTCTTGTTATAGGCTCCCTAAGTTTAGCAACAACCCTTTCTACATTGTATTATCTAAGTCATTGTGTCAAAAGCTTTTTTGTGCTCTGGAGTTATTCTTGCTAAACAGCAATCTTTCTAACCTCATGCATATTATCCAGGTACTCCGTTATTTTCTCTTTAGCACTCCACAATTGCACTTCTTCTTGTTCTATGAGATTCATCTTATTCTGTAATACTTTAACCTTTGTCAGCTCCTCTAAATAATTTGTGCTACTTCTTAACATTATTTCCTTTTCTTTTATTTCTTCCCTATTTTAAACTCAACTTTCATTTCAACCCACTCACTAGCAATACATTTTTCCATAATAACTCCCAAATAATCTCCACTACCCATTCCTTAAATTCCTCTGTTTTTAACAGGTAGGTGGGGAAATGTCATTGTCTCATCTTTACTTCATTACCCTACATTTTTATTAGTAATTATTGATGCATGATTGGAAATAGTTATTGGATGTGTGTCAAAGTTCTCAGTGAAATGCACATGTTCCTGTGAAATATATTTTTTGTCTAGTCTAGCCCAGTTATTGTACTTGGAGAATAATATGTGAATTCTTTCCAAGTTCCTACCACTGAATTCACCATTTTCCATAGCAAATATTTTCATACATTTCTACATAAATCTACCCTCTTTTGTTATATTTTCCCTTCTGTGCCTCCCAGATACAGCCTCATTGTTGCAAATCAAATTCTAGTCCCCATTTATAAGTAATATTCCCTGCAGAGCGTTGTATTATTTCTCCCACATTTTTAAGCCTCATAATAGCAGTTTAGGTGGAATATAAATACATGCCAGTGTAATCATCATCCCTTGCCAGTAGACCCTTACTATCACAAACCTGCCATTATTATCTTTTTTTCATCTTCTATCACTATTGTAGCTTTTCTAACAATTACTATAAGTGTTCCACTTTTCTTTCTCCCTGATATTTTGCTGAAAGTCCATCATGAAATCCTTTCTTTATCAAGTCACATGCTCAGTTCTTTCCAAATGTTTCCTTGTAGCATTGCTATTTGCATTCTGCATTTCTTAATATAATTACATATTCTTTATTTTTTATCTATACCTGTGAGACCATTCACATTCCACACTAATATGGAAAGTATCGCCATTATAAGAAGTAATTATTTTCACCTATTACATATGACAGTTTCTTATTGTCTATTTGCAGCTTTTGTGATACATGCACCCCCTAATGTTTTGCAGGTTAATCCTTTATAAGTCTTTTCTTATCACCAGCACTGGAGCCTATGTCACATTTTACAAGACTTTTGTAGTAATGAAAACCTTCAAAAAACTGTTAAATTCCTCAGAGCTGCTCTTGGTTTGGCTACTTCACATGAGTTACAGAGAATCTGCTGCATCTAAAGTAATCTACTGCTAAAAGAAAGAAAATAAGTAACATTTTGTATTTCTGCTGATTATTTTTACTGTATTTCATAAGAATCCTGTAATAATTATTACATTTCTCCCACCTTAGTAGAGTTTCAAAGCTGAACTGTTTCCACTCCTGCTGTAGTACTTAATTACATTGTGTCTGCTTATTTTATAGGACAGTAGCATTTAGATTGTGTGGTTTCCCTGTACTTCAACTCTAAAACCAGCCTTCTTACATTAATATAGTTTCTGACTGCTCCCATGTGGCAGAAGTCTGCTATAGCAAACCTATGTGAGATGGTGACTGCTGGATGAAAGCTTATTTTGTGTTTTCTTGATTAGTTTGTAGGCCTTACTGTGTTTGCGTGGGTTTGTACTCAATTCCTCAGAGCTGCTTTTGGTTTGGCCACTTCACTTGAGAGTTGCAGAGAATCTGCTGCATCTAAAGCCATCTGCTACTAAGACAATGAAAAGCTTCATTTTGCATTATTGTAATTATTTCTTCTGTATTTCACAGGAAGCCTGCATTATTTTTTACATTTCTATCACTTTAGTAGAGTTTCAAAGCTCATCTGTTCCTACTGCTGCTGTAGTACTTAATTACACTGTATCTGCTAGTTTTACAGGACAGTAGTATCTAGGTTGTGTGGTTTCCCTGCACTTCAGCTCCAAAACCAGCATTCTTACATTAAGAGAGTTTTCTGACTACACTCTTGTGGTGAAGTGCGCTGTAGCAAACCTATCTGAGTTGGGACCTTCTGGATGAAAGCTAATTGTGTGTTTTCCTGATTGGTTTGTAGGACTTGGCTGTTGTAAAACTTGTTTTTCTGATTTTGTGTAAGACCAATGTTTGCACTAGGCTTCTCTCTGCCCGTTGGCAGTTAGCATTGACCTGTGTAGATGCAAATGCTATCAAGTGAAAATTTCCCTTAAAATAACTGTATCTGCAACCTTCTTCAGTCCCCCTACTGTTCTAGGAGCTTCTGAGTTGCATGCAGAGAAGCATCACCTTGTTGGATAGCTGCAGTTCACACTGGGTATACCAGCCATTCCTCATCCATCAGCTATCATCCCAGTCCAGTTAAAACTCTCCACTCTTCTCCCTGGTTAAACCCATAGTAAAATACTGAAACCATGGATAGACATTTTCCTGCTATCTCTGTGACCAGCCTAGTGGACATGGGCATCTTGAGGCAATGTAGCAATTGTCTCATGTATACTGACAACCACTTAATCCTGAAACAAACAAACACAATGTGTGAGAGATGTAGCTGCACTATGAAAATTGAGTCGCGACTCTTGTGTACTGGTAAATCAAATGACAAACAGGTTACCAGCACACCAACATTATTTCCCTCACTAAATAAGGTCTCAATACATAAACCCAGATATACAGAGGTACTCACAAGTAAATTGCTAAAACCACATGCAAATAAAGCCAAGTCAACACCAACCACTACACATAAAAATATACATCACAGCGTCGCCGCAAGCCAGTCCCTAAGGCAAAATACCACACATTCAAATATTTGGTCAAAGGAGACTCTATCATGCTTCTTTGACTTTGGACACTCTTCCCAGTCACGTCTCATTCGATCACTCAACTGAGTGCAGTGAGATCATTTGGGAAGGACAACCCCTTTAGTTTCTTAATCTTGAACTATCTTCTGTTTCCTTCCTCTCCACCTAAAAAAAATGTACACTTTATTCAGCTGCTTTTACTGTATTTGTGTTCTTCCTACTTTACCTTATTTTTGCTGCATGCTTTTAAGTGTTCATGTGCTTTTCTTCTACTGCATTTATTACTACGTTTTAGTAGTCTGATTAAATTTATATGTTATTCTAAGCATCTTAGTTTTGGTTTTAGCACTTGTGCTTCAGGCCATTTAATTTACATTTAAGAAAGTTATTGCGGTCTACACTCTTCTGGGCAAACCCTTATCAAAACCCTCTCTTCATAAGTCTGTCCAAGTATTTGGAACACTATGTCTGGACAATTCCCATCAGTTTTTCCTGCCAGCCTGGTCAACATGGGCATACTGAGACATTGTAGTAACTGCCTCATGTTTATTGATAGCCCTCTTCTCCTAGCACATAAATCTTCTACTTGTGAATCCATGATCTCTCACACCACAGTCAGTACTCCTGACAAAGAGGAGATTGCCAGCACAAACACCACGCCACTCACATCGCATAGCCAAACACAGCACACACACACACACACACACACACACACACACACATACACCTATGCAGAGGTCCTCAATAAAATTCACCTAAACAGCAGAGACCTCCAAGACACACTCACAAACATTCTACACACAACACCAAACACATCACACACAGCAGACAACACACCAATGTCTCACAAACACAGCCCATAAGGCAAAACAATAAACCAACACAGCCCACAAGGCATAACAATAAATCAAACATACTAGTCATTGGTCACTCAACTGTGAGACACACTGATGCCCCCCTCACCAGGCTCGACAAGGAGAAGGTCATGATCAATTGTCTGTCTGGTGCCAGAATCCACCAGACCAAGCACGCACTTAAGTCTCTCCACAAAATGTAAAAGTATGACTCTGTCATTGTCATTGTTGGTGTGAATGACTTGAGATGTACCTCCCTGGACTATATGAAGAAAGACATAATTGAGTTCTCAGAGTAGGTGTCCCAGGCATGTATGACCCTAGCCCTAAGCAGCATCCTACCAACAAAAAATAATTGATTTCAACAATTGGCTTAGTTTCTGGTGTCATTCCAAGGGGTTTCAGTATCTGTCTACCTGGGATGAAATGGTTAACAGGCCTCAATGCTATCCCAGAGATGGCTTCCACCTTTCACCTCGATTCCAGATCCTGGCTAAGGCTCTTGCCGCCCCCATTGTGCCTTTTTTTAGGCAATGTCCCAAAGACAGATCTTCCAAAATAAAAGATCTGTCAAAAAGCAAATTGAAGGTTATGCTGCTTAACCCTAGGAGCGTTAACCTGAAAATGCATTCACTGGAGGCTCTCCTTGCACTGGAATATGCAAATGTCTGTGTGATCATGGAAACTTGGTACAGGGCTGCAGAGAGCACCCCTGCCTTACCAGGCTATACCTCATTCCACACATTCTGACCCCAAAATGAAATCGGGAAGACTAAGGGTGGTGGAGTATCTATTTTCATTAATGACAGGAACACCTCCAGACTGGTTTGCCAGCATGATGTACTGGAACTCCTCCAGGTGCAAGACACCGATCCAAGTTATAGCCAGTTATAGACCCCCTTCCCATGACTCAGGATACCTACTTCTCCTACCTGGATCTACTTGATGCCATCAAGGAACCCAATAACACCCTGATCCTTGGTGACTTCAACTACCCCACCATAGACTGGGTGAACTATTCCTGCACTGATGCACTCACTAAATGATTCCTTGACTTCATCAGTTCTAACACACTAGACCAGCTCACCTCATCCCTCGCAAGGGGAGATAACATTCTGGACTTGGTTCTCACCAACATGGGCGACCATTGCACAACTTCCATTGTATGTTCTTCCCTGGTGAGATCAGATCATTAGTCTGTCTCATTCAAAGTTTCTATCCCCCCAGCCATAATCAACTAAAAAACTTCTCAAAAGCTGACTACAACCTGCTATGAGGGGGTATCAGTAGCTTCACACCACTGCCCCCCTCAGAGGATGCAGACAACTATGCTGAACAGTACACCTTGCAGTATACAAGCACCTGTATAACTGCATGGACTCAGCCATACCCAACAGAACTAAAACCTGCTCCTCAAAGAAACACAAACCTATCTAGTGGACATCCTCTATCAACATGCTTTACAACAGAAGGAAGAAACTGTTGTCCAAGGGTAAAGAGGAACAAATTCCAAATTGGAAAAACTCCCTCCTTAGCCTCAACAATCAAATTAGATCTCTAGTGAAAACCTCCAAAGCCAATTATGAATTGAAACTAGCTCTCGAAACAAAGGGAAACACAAAACCTTCTTTAGTTACATCAGGAACCTCCATGGCAAAGTCCAGGTTTCTTCTGAATTAGTACTTAACAGTATCACTTTCAGTGATCCTGTTGACTTAGCCAACCTGCTACGAGATAGGTTCAGTGCAAACTTCAACCTCCTGTCCCCACCCCAAAGGCCCTTTTGACATCCCTGACACTTGTCCAGCACCTCAAATCTCCATAGCTGAAGTGTTGAAGGCCCAATCTAAGGCAAAGAACACTGCTTCCATGGGACCTGATAGTATCCCAGGTTGTATTCTGCACAATCTCCAGCAAGAACTAGCTTCACCATTGAGCAACTTATTCAACCATAGCCTAAGTACAGGCTTCATTCCAGCAGAGTGGAGAACTGCCATTGTCATCACCTTGCACAAAAGTGGTACCACTACTGATCCTGGAAACTATCACCCCATTAGCTTGACAAGTCTGATCTGTAAAGACATGGAGCGTATTATTATGGATCTCATAAACAAGAACACAGGCACTTTCCAAGCATTTGACCCCACCCAGTTTGGATTCATCAAGGGCGGATCTTGCCTGTTGAATCTGTGTGACATCTTTGAGTCTGTCACCATGGCCCTGGATGAGGGAAAGTCAGTACATACAGCTTACCTTGACTTGGCCAAGGCCTTTGACACATGCCCCACTCGGGCATCATCGAAAAGCTAACACAAATTGGCATAAATTCATACCTCATCAGGTGGGTAGCCAACTGGCTCACAGACAGGACCCTCAAGGTCTAAATAGGCACCTCCACCTCTGATAGCAGACCTGTCTCTAGTGGAGTTCCCCAGGGATCTGTCCTGGGACTGCTACTGTTTGCCACCTATTCCTCAGAGGTTCAGGCAAAGACAAAGGGCCTCTAGCTGACCATGTTTGCAGATGACTGTAAGTTGGGTGCTGCCACTGAATCCCAGATGATGTTAACATACTGCAAGAGGGTCTCACAGCAACTAATGAATGGTGCCAAAGTCATGGCCTCAAGTTAAATGCAAAAAAAATGTATCATCATACCTTTTGGCAAAAACACAGTCCCTTCTGATTACCATGTCAATGGCAACCCCTTAAGTACACAATCTGTGGTGAGAGACCTGGGTATTCAGGTTGACAACAATCTCACATTTGGCCATCATGTAGTGGCAGTGGTCAGAAAATCCTTTTACTTGGTTCATCTCATAAGTAAAGGAATTGCATCCAGAAAAAAGGAGGTTATTACCTCTCTATATACTCCTCCCTCATTAGACCAGTAATTGAGTATAATGCCCCATTTGGTATGTACCTCTCCAAATATCTGCACCAACTGGAAAGGCCACAGAAATACATCCAAAAGAGAATCCATGGCCTCCAACACCTATCCTATGTTGACAGGCTCAAATCATGATCACTCTACTCAGTATCATAAACATTTCTCAGAGGTGATCTGTGTCTCGCCTACAAGGGAATCTCAGACCCTACTAGAGATGCGCCATATCCGTAAGTGTAACTCCTCACACATTATCCACTCAAAAGGCCTGAATCTAATATGCGACATCAACAAAACCTGCTGGAGAGACAGTTTTTTCTCCCAGAAGCTGCCCCATCTCTGGAATAGACTTCCCATACATGTTAACTAGAGTACCTTGCTAACCCTCTTCAAGTGCAATCTTGATGAGTGGATGGGAACACACAAATTTGTCCCAGGGGTTCCACCTGTGTTCCTCACTGACAGGGGCAACAGGTGCTGACTGAGGTTTCTTTTTTTGGGATAAATTCTTGGCTAGGCTTGTAAGAGTCAAGGGTCATTAGCCTAGTAACTTCCTATGATTCTATGGTCCTATGATCATGAGACACACAGTCACTCCCTCACCAGAATAGAGAAACAGAGGTTACAGTCAATTGCTTGATAGGGGCCAGAATTCACCAGATCACACAAGCACTCAGGTCACTCAACCACAAGTACCAGTATAACTTAGTCATAGTTCACATGGGTGTGAATGACATGAGGCGTACCTCCCAGGACTATATGAAGAGAGACATGATGGATGTCTGTGAATATGTGTCACAGGCTGGTATGAGCCTTGCACTGAACAGCATTCTACCCTCACCAAGAATGATACCACAATACAATTAGAAAATGATTGACTTCAATATGGCTTAGCTACTGGTGTAATTCCAAGTGCATCCGTTATTTGTTAACCTGGGACAACATGACTGACAAGCCACACTGGTTTGCCAGGGATGGTCTTCACCTGTCACAGCTAAGATTTAAAATACTGGCCAAGATATTAGCCACCCCCATAATGTGTTTTTTAGGTAGTGCCTAAACAACAGACCTACCAGTGTAACAAATTATTCTACCGCCAAGCTGAAAGTACTGCTACTCAGTGCTAGGAGTCTTAACAAGAAACTGCATTCCCTGGAAATTCTACTCACCCTGCAGAATGCTGACATCTGTGCAGCTGCAGAGATGTGGTTCAAAGCTCTGGAAAGCACCCCAGCAGCACAAGGCTACAATGCCTATCACACATTCAGACTACTCTCCAAAAAAAGAAAAAACAAAAGGAAGAGGAGGTGTTTTCACTTATATAAAAAAGCAATCACACCTCTAGATTGGTCAAGCAGGATGACTCGCTTGAGCTCCTCCATGTCCAGCTAACCATAGGCAAAATCCCCCACCATATCATCACTAGCTAGAGGCCTCCAACCATGAACTATGAAAACCACTCCACATACCTGAAGTTGCAAAAATCATTTACCATTCAGCCCAAGACACTACTCATGGGCAATTTTAACTACCCCTCCATAAATTAGGCATATATGATCACTAGCATGCAGGCTCAGAGATCCCTAGACTTTGTCAATGTAAATGCACTGAAACATCTGGTGTGAAGTCCCACTAGGGGCTCAAATATCCTTGACATAGTACTCACATATTATATAATGGAAGGAAGAAATTCCTCTATAGAATTAAGTGGGAGGGTGCACACCAGAGAAGAAAATCCCTCATTAGTCTCAACAGACAAATCAGGGAACTAGTCTCCAGACAGGCTTTGTCCCAGAAGAGTGGAGGACAGCAATAGTCATCTCTCTGCTCAAAGGGGGGTACCATCAACTGACCCAAGAAGCTACTGAACCATACGTCTGACTAGCCTCATATGTAAGGTTATGGAAAGGATAATTGTGGACCTGATTAATAATGACATAAGAACTCTCTAGACTCTAGATCCAACTCAGTTAAGCTTTGTGAAGGGCAGGTCCTGCGTGCTCAATCTGGTAGACTTCTTTGAGAAGGTCACTAAGGCTGTGGATGAGGGTCAGACAGTGCATACTGCCTGCCTTGACCTGGCTAAGGCAATTGACACAATACTCTGCTTGGATATTATAGACAAAATCACAAAATTGGTCATAAACCTCTATGTCACCAGATGGGTAGCCAAATGGCTCATGGATAGGGCACATGCTGTTAGAGTGGGGGAATTCACATACAGCAAGAGGGCAGACACTAGTGGAGCTGAGCCATGTCCTGTTTGGGATATACTTCTCAGATGCCAAGGCAAATGTAGATGACCAAGTTTTCTGATGACTGCAAGTTATGGGCAATCACTGACTCCTGAAATGATGTTGATATCCCACAGAAAGGTCTGTCTTTGACTAATGATTGGTGTCAGAGCCATGGCCTAAAACTAAATGGGAATAAGTTCATAATAATACCTTTTGGGTAATCAAATACCCCTGCAAATTACAACATTGATAGCACCCCTTTAAGAGTGGACCCAATGGTGAGAGATCTGGGTACTCAGATAGGAATCAAAACTTTGACCATCATGTGTCCACAGTAATGAGGAAATCGTTCTGTGTTGCTCAGCTTATAAGTAAGGGCATGGCATCCAGATCTAAGGATGTCACTGTACCACTGTACTTGGTCTTCATCAGACCAATAATCGAGTACAATGTACCCTTATCATGTACCTCACCAGGCACTTGCAACAGTTGGAGTGTTGTCAGAGGTTTCTCTCTAAAAAATAAAATAGAGGGTATAACCAACATATCATATGCAGACCAATTAAAATCCCTATCACTGTATTCAGTTTCCTACCAATTACTGACAGGTGATCTGAGTTTGACCTACAAGGCAGTCTTTGATGCAAGCCTGAATGAAATTTTGCATATTTGCAAAACTAACTGCATGACGGTTACCCACTCCAAAGATCTAAACCTGATCTCTGACATGAATAGATCATGCTAGAGAGACAGATATGTGTTCCAAAGATTGTTCCATCTCTGGAATAGGCTTCCTATTCATGTGAAGCAGAGCCCTTCCCTGACCACCTTGAAGTGGAATATGGACCAATGGATGGGAAATTACTAGTTCACTCCTGTGGTGTTGCCCATGTCCCTTATGGGCAGGTGCACTCTGTCAAAACAGTCAAAACCCTGCTTGCTGCCCATTATCTTTCCCCTAGAGATATAAAATATGGTAAAATCTGGGTAAAACCGGGTAGCCTTGTAAGAGCTTTTGAGCCATTAGTCTAGTAATCTCCTATGAACCTATGAATGTAATACAAGCACACAAAACTATGTGCATCTTCAAATAATGACATTTAACCATATTAATAGGAGCAATTGTTTACTGTAATTGTGTACTGCCTTGTAGGTCAAATTGCACTTAAAAACATGCTGGCTATGCCCTTGCAACTCCCACTCTAATATCACCCTCCCCATCCAACCACTACCTTTCTTTCCACTCCACTAACTACCTTGATTATAGCAAGCTCAGATGCTCATAAGTCAGTACTTATTATACAGCCGGAACTTCTTGTAACATTTGTTAATGTCTGTTATGTACTTCACAGATAAAGATTCTAGTTGTCTACTGATGTACTATGTTCTTCATCTGTAAATATGTTGTAAGTAATTGCTATGTAAACTGTTAATCGCTATGTAATCCAATATAACTACTGTCTATTTTAACTGTGGAGCTTTTCTCCCCGGGCCTCCGCTGAAAATGGACTTACGTCCAGTCAGACACTCCTGGTCAACAAATATAAATAAATAAATAAATAAATTGTTCCAAACAGACAGCTGTCAACACAGGCCTTAATTAACCTAAAATTGATCAGGTATTCATTAACCTAAAATTGAGTTTATCCATGGTAAGATGTATGTTATTGCCCGTGCTTCTACTTACACTAATTGTTGTCGGTAGAAACTCAGGATGAAATCCACTGATCCAAAACACAAAGATTTATTGGGAAATAAATCAAAAGTTAGCGCTTTCATCTGGTATACATAACTAGACTTCCTCAGAAAACTGAAAACTGCATCAAAACCAATTTATACACATCATAATCACTAATAGTCACATCCCACCTGAACTTAATGAGCACCAAAATGACATCAACCTTAAATGCTAAGCAAAGTGCACTGTGCAACATTAAACGCATCTTATATAAAACACTTTGTAAAATCAGAATACCTATAAGTATATATGTAACTTATATCTTCATCAGTAAAAAGAATTAAAAAAAAAATACAGCTGTATATATGAAAAGGAATGTACATAAAATATATATTAAAAGCATATTGTTGTTAAAGGTGCTTGTAACCTTTATAAAATCAAGAAAAACCTCTCTGACTGGAAAAAAGTTACCTATCAAATACTTTTAATTTTAACTTACTTGATATAGATACTATGTCATTTAAACCTGGTGGAGAATATGCACTGAGAAAGACCTGCCACCAGTTTCTTTCTCTTCAAGGAATATCTTCCATGGAACCCCCCATCCCCATATTTTACTTTTTGTAATATTACTAATTTGAATGTGTGATCGGGGAAAGATTTGATGTGCCTATATAGTGCATTTTTCTCATCACTTTGCTGCATTTCATATCTATGCTCATATATCCTTTGGGCCAGTTTGCATTGAGTTTTGCCTATATAGAAGGTTAGGCACTTAGTACACACAACAGCATACACAACTGCTTGAGTGTAACAACTATATTTTCCTTTTATTTTAACCCTTTTATCACATATGGTGATGCTAGAGGTTGGCAAAATAAAATTACATTGGTGGCACATACCACAAGGAGACATCCTTTTTCCATTCCCCCATCTGACATTTGTTCCAGGAAGCCTTTAATGTTCCTACCCTTTCTATTAACAAAATTTGGTTTTCTACCACAAATCTTAGCCAAACTAGGTTCATTCAACAAAATAGGCCAGTTGTTGTTCAGAATATCCTGTACAATATGACTTTCGCTAGAAAAGGTGGATACAAATGGGCATTGGGCACTGGAATTCTGATTGGTATCAGTTGCCTGATGACTTTCTGACTCAAAATGTGTACTACCACCCTCATAATTGCCACCAGGTAAGAGGATGCCATTATTAAAAATTGGGGGCCGGAAAAATCCTTCCTGACCTCCCCAAAATAGGGGTATAAAAACCACTATAACATTTTCCTACAACCTCTTGTTTGATATTATATACAAAGCTGGGAGGATATCAGGGCTGGGAGGATATCCTCTGTTTAAAAACATCCACTCCATAGTATCACATTCTTGAAGAAAATCTTCAAAATTAGAAACCATGCGGGCTGCTTGTACTAACTGGCCCTTGACTATGCCACATTTCATGTGTATTGGATGATTGCTGGAATAATGTAAGATACTGTTGGAATAAGTGGTTTTCCTAAATATAGTAGATTTTAATTCCCCACCCTGTAATTTTTTTATCATGACATCCAAGTAAGACATTTCCTCTTCATTACATGTATATGTAAACTTTAAAAAAATCCATGCTTTGATTGATATAGTTAATAAATGGAGTAATATCCTCCTTGGGTCCCTTCCATGCTATAAACAAATCATCCAAATTCTGTAAATATACAAAAAACAATGTACAGAATATGGGGAAGGAAATAAAAAACACCTTTCCCACCATAGCATCACAATATTCACAAATAAAGGGCCACACACTGACCCCATGGCAACCCCAAGCAGTTTAAAATAATGTCCTTTGTAATAAAAGTAATTGTTCTTCAACACAATGTCCATAAGTTGTACATACAAGTTTATCTTATCTTGCTCAAAACCCAGTTCTTCAAATAGGAATTCTGAGAACCATTCTAATGCAATATCTTGCAGGATACATCTAAACAATTCCTTGACATCAATAGTTAAAAATATAACACTTTCCCCTAAGGCTGCTAATACATTACATTTTTCCAAAAAATGCCTGGAATCACGACATATGTGAGAGATTCTCAAGACTTTGTCTTTGAGATGTCTATCCAGGTATTTGGCTATATAGCTGGTGTTAGACCACCCTGAATCTACAATGGGGCATAGGGAAGGATTAACTAAGTCCTTGTGGATCTTAGGTACCCCAAAAATTACTGGGGTTTTAGGGAAGTCAGTTGTCATATAGTTATACTCATCTATACTGATCTGATCTTGTGTTAACATGTCTAATAGATCACAATCTATCTTCCAATAGGCAATATTGACTTCATTGAGGGAGGTTTCACAATAAGTTTCACTGTACAAAATATTAAACATACTTTGCACATAAACATCCTTGTGCATTACTACCAACCCTCCACCTTTATCAGGTTTCATTACTATAAGATCCCTCCTAGCCCTAAAGTCTGTTAATAAACTGGACTCAGCATCCATAAAATTGCTGGTTTGATCATTTTACCCAAGTAATGGTGAAAATCCATCTCACACACCCTTTCAAATGACTTCAAAATATTATGTGGGTCAGGGTTATAAGTACTAGGTACCCTAATTCCTGTATTTCCACCATTAAATATGTCAGTATCATTCCTATGTAAAAATTTCAAATTTAAATTGCGTATATACAGCTTTAAGTTGCAACTTAGTTCAGCTAAATTGCTTTTTCTACTCAGTACAAAATTGTACCCTTTACTCAGTAAATCAGCATGGGAAGTGGATAAAACAACATTGGTGTAATTATAAATTTTAAAATCCTTTTTATTATTCATAATTACAATAGGTGGTTTAAAAACAGTCACCTCTGTTGCATGTTCGTGTTTTTTTATTTATTTTATTTTATTTTTTTATTTTACATTTGTTGACCGGGCTAGTCCAACTGGATACATGTACATTTTCAGTGGAGGCTCCATAGAGGGTAGTTATGACAAAAAACAACAGGAGATAAGAATACAAAGTAATGCTTTCAAGGTCGCATGAACAATTAAAAGGGTTATACAGATAGTTTAAATAGTTGAAACATTCTTAGGTAGTTGGAGTACCCTAACTACAAATGAAGTCCCTTGAATTATGGATTGGATAGATAATAGATAGTAGCTGGCTGTTTGCTGCTAATCAGGATTAGAACATGGGCATAACCAATTAGATTTTAGTAGATCTTTGAGTTGTTTTTTGAATTGGTTGAGTGAGGTCTCATGTCTTAGGTTGTTTGGGAGGGCATTCCAGGATTTTCCAATGGAATTAGCATAGAGTGCTTCACCTCCTGAATTGTTAGCTTTAATAGTTTGAATTTGTAGGTATCTGGAGCATCTAAGGGAATTAAGGTTAGAGTATGGAATGAATATTTTGGTCATTGCAGGGGTTTTGTCAGGATGGTGGATAGTTTTGAATGCCTCAGTAAGTTGATTGAGTTTGAGAGTGTTAGGTAGTTCTAACCAGTGTAGTGTTCTAAGATTGTTACAGTGGTGTGTACGATAGGGCATTCCTGTTATAAATCTAGCTATGTGGTTATAGGTTGTAGATAGTTTGTTTAGTTCTGTTTTATTAAGGAAGGAGAATATCGGGGAGGCATAGAGGAGTGTGGAAAGGAGGTGAGTCCGAGCAATGGTTAATTTAGTATGTGGGGTTAGAAAGTTCTTAATTCTATACATGGACCCGAGTTTCTTGTTTACCGACTTAATGGTCAGATTAATGTGAGTGTCAAATTTAAGCTTGTGGTCTAAGGTCACACCAAGCAGTTTGGTGTGAGAGACAGGGTCAATTTTGGTCCCATTATTGGATATCACGTGAAAGTTGGGATGGTTGGAGGTAGGAGAATGATTTCCTTGAGGGGTGGGAGTAGTGGGGAAAAACAGAAGTAATTTGGTTTTGGATGAGTTAAGTAAGAGTTTTAGTTCCAAGAACCATTTTTCAACTAGGGAAAAACAGTTTTGGGTGGCAACTTGGAGTTTGTCGAGGAAGTTGTCGGAGCAGATCAGGGTGGAGTCGTCTGCATATTGTATGCAGGTGGCACTGGGAATGATAGAGTGCAGATCGTTAATAAATAAAGAGAAAAGAAGAGGACCAAGGATAGATCCTTGGGGAACACCGATATTTGTGGGGAGTAGGTCGGATAAGCTATTTTTCCATAGCACAGCCTGATTTCTATGAGAAAGGTAGTCATTAAACCAGTCTATGGTAGTCTTGCTAAGGTAGTATGCCTCCAGTGTGTGGATCAGCTGTTGGCGATTGACCATGTCGAAGGCTTTGGATAGATCAAGAAAGAGGTTATTAATTTATTGTTACGATTGTGGTTGAGTCAATAAAGGAAAGGAGGGCAGTAGTTGTGCTGTGATGTGTGAGACAGGAGATTGTTTCGAATAAGATGGGTAGTGAGCTGCTTGTGAATGCAGCGTTCCATGATTTTGGCTAGAGGAGATAGTATAGCTATGGGTCTGTAGTTTGATGTGTCTGTGGAAGATCCACCTTTATGAAGAGGGATGATGTGGGAGATTTTCCAAATAGAGGGAATAGAAGCTTCTGAAATGGTCCGGTTAACCAAGATAGAAACAGGGTAGGCTATGGCCTCAGATGCAATTTGTAGGTAGTTGGCTGGGAGTAAGTCAGCCACTAAGGTGGTTGGTTTGAGTTTATTTAGGAGGGTTCTAATATAGGAGGTAGGTACGGGTTGGAGGTTGAAGGCAGATTGAGTTTGGACTTTGGTTGGGGGTGTAGCCAAGGGGGAAGTGGTAAGTTGGTTGGCCAGGGACTGAATGGTTTCTGTGAAAAATGAATTAAAGGTGTTGGCTATTTCTCTAGGATCTTTACCAATGAGTTTTTCAGGGGTAGGGGTGGTGGGTTTGCCTGGATGAAGGAGGTGATTAAAACCGGCCCAGAATTTCTTGGGATTATTCTGGTGTTTATTTTGGAGGTGACAGTAATACTGTTTTTTGTCAGACAATACGGCTGCTTTGGTTGAGTTTCTAAGTTGGAGAAACTTGATGCGATCTAGTGGGGTTTTAGAGGCTCTCCATTTATGCCAGGCCTTGTCTCGATGTTTAATTTTGGCTTTAGTGTCCTTTGTTAGCCAAGGTGCAATGCGAACCTTAGTTTTAGTGAGACGCTTAGGAGCATAGTATTCTTAGGAAAGTGTTATTGAAATATAACACACTGTCATCTAAGGGTAATGTTTTTAGGATGGACCAATTACATGCCTTAAGATCTGCAATGAATTGGTCTCTTACTGTTCCTGACTAGTCTGGATTGTGGTTGATTTGAAGTTGGACACTTGTGCTTAATAATAAATGTAATCAGGTGGTCACTAAGGTGGTCCCTGTAGTATAATTCTTTGGAGCCTTGTTTGTAAGTATCCAGTCAAGGATGCTCTCTTTTTGTTGGGCATTACCCATTCTGGTAGGAGTTAGAATATTCAGCCATGTAAGTTAATGGGGAGAGGATTTGGGAGTTCGGAATAGAGGGCCCAGTTTATATTAACATCCCCTAGTATTATCGTTTCTTGGGGATAGTTGTTGGCAAGCCAACTGAGGATTAGTTCTAGGTTTTCAATATTTTTGCCTGGTGGTAGATAAGTCACTATGAGATTAATACTTTTTTGATTGTTAAGGCGAATCTTTAGAGCCATTAGTTCAAGGTTGTGGATTTTTGGGGGTTGGAGTGGGTTCATGGTGATGTTCAGGGAGTTCTTGAACATGACAGCTATTGTTGGCATAGGGGTCATTCCTTTCGCCCATATTGCCTCCAACTGGTTCCCTTGTGGATAGGATTTCCACTGTTGTTGTCTCTGGTTCCTTATCCTTTCCTAATGTCTTGGCCCTGGGGTGTCTAAAGGGACCACTTCCCTTTCATCTTCTTCTCCGATACGTTCATCGTTTGGTGAATTTGAGTCAAAATGAAGTATCCAGTTAGCGGACCCAGAAGGAGGTGCAGGGTAGGCTTTCCCTGCCTGGTACACCATCTGATCCAGGTCCAACTTCTTTGCCTTGTGGGTGGAGATTAAAGAAACCACATTATCCACTTGCTGGAAGATGGTAGCATACTGGAGACGGCACCTATCATATAGTCCACTCTGGTGTATATTGGAGTCCAACACACGAACATCTTCATGTATTTTGTTGAGCCTGACTGTATTTTGCTTAATCATAAGCTCTAGTAACTCACAGCTGTGAGGGTCAAATAGGCCCAACAATTTCTGATGGTAAAGGGAATGTGGAATCGGCCCTATCGGAAATTTCCACATCCAAAGTCCTTTAGGCACTAGCTGCTTTCTAAGACACTCCTGAAAATATACATTTTCTTGCTGAATTTTTTTATACTCTATGAGCTTCTCTTTGAAAGACAGAAGTTGTAGGTCTACTGATGCAGAATCACACCCTTTGCTGGTCTCTGATGGACCATTCCTGAGAAGCCAAGTATCTAATGCACCCGTAACAACGGGTTGTGGTGTGTTCTTAGAACAAACTGCCCGGCTGTCACTGACGTTACTGGCACTACAGTTTTCAAGATTAAGGGGTGGAAAATCATCCCTGTAATTTAACTGTAATCCTTCCCTCAAAACATGAGGCATGTTAACAAAATTGTTGTCCAATACCATTTCATCTACTGCCCCCAAATTATTACCAGCAGTAGAAGTAGGAGGGTTAGGTAAAAGTTGTTTGACCAACTCAGTCAGGGTGTGAATGGAATTTTTTAACTGCTAAAAATCCTCATAGGAAACGGCAGGATTCCCTTCAGCCATGGTTGTAAGACTAGAAAAACCAACACATGTGTTGAACAACAAACTACACTCTGAAGAAACTCAGGTTGAAATCCACTGATCAAAAACACGAAGATTTATTGAGAAATAAAACAAAAGTTAGTGCTTTCGTCTGATAAATAACCAGACTTCCTCGGACAACTGAAAATTGCATCAAAACCAATTTATACACATCAGAATCACTAATGGTCACACCCCACCTGAACTTAATGAGCACCAAAATGACATCAACCTTAAATGCTAAGCAAAGTGCACTGTGCAACATTAAAAGCATCTTATATAAAACACTTTGTAAAATCGGAATACCTATAAGTATATATGTAGGGTACAATTTTGTACCAAGTAGACAAAGCAATTTAGCTGAACTAATTTGCAACTTAAAGCTGTATATATGCAATTTAAATATGAAATTTTTACATAGGAATGATATTGAAGTATTTAATGGTGGAAATACATGAATTAGGGTATCTAGTACTTAAAACCCTGACCCACATAATATTTTGAAGTCATTTGAAAGGGTGTGTGAAATGGATTTTCACCATTACTTGGGTAAAAATGATCAAACCAGCAATTTTACAGATGCTGAGTCCAGTTTATTAACAGAATTTAGGGCTAGGAGGGATCTTAGAGTAATGCAACCTGATAAAGGTGGAGGGTTGGTAGTAATGCATAAGGATGTTTATGTGCAAAGTATGCTTAATCTTTTGTACAGTGAAACTTATTATGAAGCCTACCTCAATGAAGTTAATATCACCTATCAAAAGATAGATTGCGATCTATTAGACATGTTAACACAAGATCAGATCAGTATAGACGAGTATAACTATATGACAACTGACTTCCCTAAAACCCCAGTGATTTTCAGGGTATCTAAGATCCACAAGGAATTAGTTAATCCACCCCTACACTCCATTGTAGATTCGGGGTGGTCTAACACCAGCTATATAGCCAAATACCTGGATAGACATCTCAAAGACAAACTCTTGAGAATCTCTCACATATGCCGTGATTCCTGGCATTTTTTGGAAAAATGTAATGTATTAGCAGCCTTATGGGAAAGTGTTATATTTTTAACTATTGATGTCAAGGAATTGTTTAGCTGTATCCTGCAAGATATTGGATTAGAATGGTTTTCAGAATTCCTATTTGAAGAACTGGGTTTTGAGCAAGATAAGATAAACTTGTATGTTCAACTTATGGACATTGTGTTGAAGAACAATTACTTTTATTACGAAGGGCATTATTTTGAACTGCTTGGGGTTGCCATGGGGTCAGCGTGTGGCCCTTTATTTGTGAATATTGTGATGCTATGATGGGAATGGTGTTTTTTATTTCCTTCCCCATATTTTGTACATTGTTTTTTATATTTACGGTATTTGGATGATTTGTTTATAGCATGGAAGGGACCCAAGGAGGATATTACTCCATGTATTAACTATATCAATCAAAGCACGGATTTTTTAAAGTTTACATATACATGTATTGAAGAGGAAATATCTTACTTGGATGTCATGATAAAAAAATTACAGGGTGGGGAATTAAAATCTACTATATTTAGGAAAACCACTTATTCCACCAGTATCTTACATTATTCCAGCAATCATCCAATGCACGTGAAACATGGCATAGTCTAGGGCCAATTAGTACAAGCAGCCCACATTGTTTCTAGTTTTGAAGATTTTCTTCAAGAATGTGATACTATGGAGCAGATGTTTTTAGACAGGGGATATCCTCCCAGCCTTGTATATAATATCAAACAAGAAGTTATAGGAAAACATTATAGTGGTTTTTATACCCCTATTTTGGGGAGGTCAGGAAGGATTTTTTCCGGCCCTCAATTTTTAATAATGGCATTCTCTTACCTGGTGGCAATTATGAGGGTGATAGTACAAATTTTGAGTCAGAAAGTCATCAGACAACTGATACCAATCAGAATTCCAGTGCCCAATGCCCTTTTGTATCCACGTTTTCTAGCGAAAGTCATATTGTACAGGATATTCTTAACAAAAACTGGCCTATTTTGTTGAATGAACCTAGTTTGGCTGAGATTTGTGATAGAAAACCCAATTTCATTTATAGAAAGGGTAGGAACATTAAGGGCTTTCTGGAACAAATGTCAGATGGGAGAATGGAAGGAAGGATGTCCCCTTGTGGTATGTGCCACCAATGTAATTTTATTTTTTCAACCACTAGCATCACCATACGTGATAAAAGGATTAAAATAAAAGGAAAATATAGTTGTTACACCCAAGCAGTTGTATATGCTGTTGTGTGTACTAAGTGCCCAGCCTTCTATACAGGCAAAACTCAATGCAAACTGGCCCAAAGGATATATGAGCAAAGATATGAAATGCGGCAAAGTGATGAGAAAAATGCACTATATAGGCATGTCAAATCTTTCCCCGATCACACATTCAAATTCGTAATATTACAACAAGTAAAATATGGGGATGGGGGGTTCCATGGAAGATATTCCTTGAAGAGAAAGAAACCTGGTGGCAGGTCTTTCTCAATGCATATTCTTCACCAGGTTTAAATGATATAGTATCTATATCAAGTAAGTTAAAATTAAAAGTATTTGATAGGTAACTTTTTTCCAGTCAGAGAGGGTTTTCTTGATTTGGTAAAGGTTACAAGCACCTTTAACAACAACATGTTTTTAATATATATTTTATGTACATTCCTTTTCATATATACAGCTGTATTTTTTTTAATTCTTTTTACTGATGAAGGTGTAAGTTACATATATACTTATAGGTATTCTGATTTTACAAAGTGTTTTATGTAAGATGCTTTTAATGTTGCACCGGGTGTGCACTTTGCTTATCATTTAAGGTTGATGTCATTTTGGTGCTCATTAAGTTCAGGTGGGGTGTGACTATTAGTGATTCTGATGGGTATAAATTGGTTTTGATGCAGTTTTCAGTTTTCTGAGGAAGTCTGGTTATGCATACCAGACGGAAGTGCTAACTTTTGTTTTATTTCTCAATAAATCTTCATGTTTTGGATCAGTGGATTTCAGCCTGAGTTTCTTCAGTGTAGTTTGTTGTTCAACGTGTATATTAATTGTTGTCTGTCCTTTTTATTTTTATTCCTCTCCCAGATGTGAAAAACAACTTGCATGCTTTCAGAAAACATTAACTTTTAGACTTTGAAGAAACTAGTGTTCTGGCCTTTTATTGCCCTATTTTCAACTTGTCTCTGTAGAAATGTAAGAGAGAAAAAATGTAGTCCTCATTGTCAGGCTTCTAAAGACAAGCTGAAACATTTATTGCTGAAGGAAAACTTTTCATTGTATTCAGTGTTCTCATATTTACTTGTTTCCTCTTAAAACTTGTTATTAGATTAAGCCAAGGGTCTTAATCTAGACATATGCAAAAGTAAGAGAAAATATATCAGCTCTACATATATTATTGTCTGTGTACCTTTGTACCCCATCTCCCACCTCAACAACCCAAGATTAAAACCTATTAACTTAGATATGCTTTTGTCTAGACTTTTTACACTTTTGACATTGTAGTGCCTTTTTCCTTCCTCCAAACATTGCTGACATTACATGAGGCAAATGCTTTTCAGTTCCCTGCAAGTTTAATAAAATCAGCAAAAGACTACTCTTTCCATTTTTGCTTATACAGTTGCATTTCACAAATGTAATTAATGCATTGCAGTCTCACATTTTTTTCACTAATTTCAATGTTGCTAGTCTTCTTACAGTTCATCTCCATTTCCCAGATCAAGATTCTGTTTCATTTCCAAGGTACTGCCAATTCTAGTCAACTGTTGTGCTTTTCTCCATTTCTCAAGCATTTTATGTTATACCAGGGGAGATGGTTTCACCAGCAAAGTCTCTCTGTGTGCTTTATTATCAGAAGAATGAGAAGCAGAGTTCCCTTCTCCCTGATGGTTCACTTTTTGTTGGACAAACATTTGTATCTCCTCCTTAGCCTATTCTGCATAAAAAATTACTTAGATCCTCCAGGAAAAAAATATTCTAAAGACAGCTGGAAACAGCAGCTTAAATCTCATACCTGCCTCTTGACATTCATTGATTGTTAGAGTAAATGTGTTTCTCTTCTGCCTGGTGTCAAGTGAGTAATCATTTGCCACAAACACTCTACTCTCCAACTTTTAATACTTTGCCCTTTTGCCACAGTCTTGTCAGGATCAACTCATTCTGCTGGTAGGTTTGTATCTTTACTAAAACATGTCTTAGCTGCTTTCTCATGGATAGATTTGGAGCATACAGATGATGGGACATTTCCTTTAACAGTTCCTGCTATGGAATTAAAAGAGCTGGACACACTACACCAAGTACAGAAATGACCACAAGAATAACACTGAGTACCAGAATTGTTACTGAATGCACAGTCTGTTCCTTCTAATTTCTCTGGTACAGCAGAAAATCTCAGCTTTTCCCCATGCACTCTGTCCTCTAATTTTACCATTTTTTGAAACATCCCTTCTTGAACACTGATACTTATCCAACCTTTCCTTCATTTTGACCTCTGATTTTTGCAGTGTTATCAGCTCATATGAATATCTGTTTAAAGCCTCTTCCATTTTTTAAAGCCTTTTATTATTTGAGTTGATATACTCCTTCAGTGTTTCATTTATTTTAATCAGCTGTGAGCACATTTGACACAGCTCCAGGATTCCTCTCAGTCATGTTTCTCTTTACCTTTTCTAGTTGACTTTCTTTCAGGCTCTATTTGTTTCTTCTTTGCTGGCATCCAGGCATTGTATTAACTAGAGTGACAGAGTTCCTGGCCAGTACCTTTCAGCCTCTTTTTCTCACACTGGGAGAGCTGAAGTTAAGCTGTCAATCAGTGTGCAGTCAGCTGGGAATGTATCCCCTCTCATAAGACCTTATACTTTAATGGCAACATTAACAGAACACCCTAGCATATCTTATTTCTTGTTCAGCACATCCCCCAACTCTGAAATAAACTTCCTCTGTTTAAAAAACAAAGAAGTACTCTTGCTACCTTCAAGCTTAACAATGACAAATGGATGAACATTCACAAATTCTTTGTGGTACCAAACTCTACCAATGCTGATCTTTTACTTAGGAGTCCCCTATCCCTTTCTCTTTGCCTGTACTCTGATATCAATCCTTGATAGGGAAGGCAGTCGCTAGCCTGCAGACCCAATAAATTCTTGGTCTCTTCCTATTCTATTACCTTTTCCTATCTAATTATTTGTTCCTAATACTTTGGTTCCTTTGCCACTTTTCTCAGCATTGGGTACTCTTAAGCAATGTAGAGACTGCCTACTGCCGACAAACTATCATCGTCATATTATTATTGTTATTGTTATTATTATTAGATATACACAATCTGATCTGTAAGAGGAATAAATATTTTCACAACATAGGGGCAACTCTTGCTTTCTCTCTCTTAAAAAGATGGCCTATGCACATTACACTGCTTTAACTACATTTTTTTTGTCAAACCCATTAAACCAACGTATGCTGAGGCTGTCAAAAAGTCACTTTTGAGATTTTTAGAATTGAGACTCAGCATAAAACTAATATTACCATGTCATCACCTACTAACAAATCAATGAGTTGTCAGTCTGTATTTTATAAACCTTACACTGTCACTAATCCAGGGGAAACAAACAGAAATCCCCTGGCAATTGGTGACTCCATTGCCAGGCATACAGCCTCCATGCTTATGAAGCTGGACAAGATCAGAGTAGCAGTTAGTCTCTCTTGCACCAGAATCTCTGATGTCATAATGGCTCTTCAATCCCTTATATTTTAAGGCCAAGACCAGCTACCAGACATCCCTATATAGCAGACACAGTTACAGCAAATATAAACTCTGGTAATATCAAAGTTGACGTTGTCAAAGCCAGAAGTCTTATAAACAAATTGCTTGGCCATGTTCACCTGCAATGTGAACATATCCTTATCTGTGTTGTAAAGAAGACTCAGTCTCCTTTTAAATATTGCATACTTCCTTACCCAACTTTAGTTCTTGTCATTCATTTAGTTGTATTGATAAATGTGTCTTCATTTCCTGTTTGTCAAAGTTACCATCACCTCTAAGAAGATAACACTGAGAACCCCAAACTGAACTTAGTCAACTCCAATTAATATTTAACACAACAAATTATCAATTTATAGCATACTATAGGACACCATTCATGTCCCTGTGCTACTGCAAAAGATTCCTAAAGATACCCACAGAACAACCTCAAAAAGAAGTGCCTTTATGTTTGGAGAGTTCCATTACTTTTCAATTAATTTAAAGATTCCTGGAACTAATAAATAAATAAATAGCTAACCATCCCAGTAGCAGACAGAATATTCTGGACCTAGACCTTATCAACATAGTCCCTAAATGTACCATACCTATATTATCGACTTCAGTGGCCAAGACAGAACACAAATTAGTACCCTTCTCTTTAAAAGTTAAAAACTTCACTGCTATAAACAATTCTGAATGTGAGGACTTTGAAAATACAAGCCTACTAAAGTTCTCTTATGAGTTTTCTAACTGTAATTGTAATTTGTCAATATCACCACCCCCCACACAGTGTCCGCTGCCACTTCTGCAACCGAGTTCTGCCTCCACCTATGTAATTGTCACCACTGAACCAAACATAGTTTTAAATTTAAAAATAAACTATCTTGGTGGTCTAACAGTATAAGTAAGCACTGTAACAAAAGAAAAAAAACTCTTTTAAAGTCCTACAGTAAATCAAAAGCTACCTGCATTAAAGACTATATCAATAAAGTCAGCAGGGAACTAAAACCGTCCATCAGGAACATTAAAGCATCAGAAGCCAAGGATAACTACAAGTACTAAATGTATTGCTCATGCTGACCCCAAAGACACGCTAACTTGCTAGCAGACAGATTTTAATGTTAACTTTACCCAAGAAACGGTTACTAAAAGTTTGCAAATCTCTGAGTTCCATACACCCTCTAAAGTCATTGGGGTCCTCACTGCGTTACTAAAAATTAAAAACACCTCTTCCATTAGCCCTGACAATTTACCTGAATACCTAATAAAAAGCACTAAGCATGCCCTTAGTGAACCTCTCCTGCACTTCTCTAACTTAGCCAAGAGGGATGTCCATATGGTATGAAGAATATCTCTAGTAAAGCTCTTTCACCAGGAGGGCTCTACCACAGATTCTGGGAAACATAGACCCATCAGCCCAAGTAGCTTAATTTACAAGATCATGGAACACTGTAGTCTGACTTCATAAACTATAATATTCAAAATATCATACAGCTGAGTCCACAACAGCTTAGTTTTGTAAAGGGTAAGTAATGTCTACTTAATTTTAACAAATTTCTTTGAAAATGACACAGAGCAGTAGAAAGGTGTCATTCAGTCTATGCAGTATATCTGGAGTCGGGCAAAGGCTTTTGATTCTATACCACATGCTGGCACTGTAAATAAGCTGAAAGACCTAAAGTTAGACTTACATGTGGTTAGATGGATTGCAAACTGGATAAAAGATAGAGACCCCATAATTAAAATAGCAGGTGCCACGTAAGAATTAAAGAAGGTAACTAGCAGAGGAACTCAAGGCTCAAAGCTAGGACCCTCCTTTTAGGAATATACCATTCTGACCTCCATACATTAATCCCAAGTTTATGGTTAACTAAATTTGCTGGTGACTATAAGTTGGGTGCTATTATTGATTCCCCAGCAGTGCAAAATCTCTATAGGACGAATTAATCATTGCAAAACAATACAAGAAAGTGGCTTAAATTAAATGAAAAAAAAGTGTAATATTTATCACATTTGGTAAAGATCCCTCATCTACAACTTACACAATCAAAGGTTACCTGCAGGCGGAGACTCCGGTACCTGCAGTCCAACCTGTCTGTATAAAGGGAGTTATGTGTCAAGACAAACGAATTCCAGCACACAACTGTCGAGAGTCTGAGTATTTAGAGAAATCCCTTCAACTAAGTATTTTTTTATTTCTAACAATAATACAATAATATGTAAGAAATGGATTTGAAAAAGTTGACAAGGACAAAAGTGCTTATCTCAATAAAACTTATAAAAGGAATGACCTGGAGTCAGTCTCTTTTTTGAAAAAGGATGATTTTGGAGTTATTTTGTTTATAGAAATAAAATTATTTAGTTGAAGGGATTGCACTAAATATGTGGACTCTCAACAATCCTGTGTTAGAATTTCATCTACAACTTACGGTATATCCAGAATCCCATGCAACAAGAATGACCCCAAAGGTTCCTAAATAAAAAGAATATTGGTCTAAAACCCCTTACCTACCAAACAGGCAGACAGCCATAATCCATATACTATGTCTCTTATATGCTCCTACAAGAAGATCTAAGTTTTCCATTTCATGCCATAAAAGATTTGAACCTTCTAGATCTCTTGTACCTTCACACAACAAATGGGTCCACAAACACACAGACTAAGTATCTAAGTTTCCATCAACACATAAATGAAAACATTGGAGGGGCAGATTTTTCACCCAGTGGTTACCCCTTCACTAGACTAGATTGCCCTCATATGTTAAAAATGATACCCTCACATGTTTCAAGAAGAACTGCCATGATTGGATGGATTTCTGTAAATTCATACTTGCCATGGCACCTTTTAATTTGGAGGGTGGATATATCAGCAATGCACAAATGTTTTTTAAACTTACTATGATTCTATGACCCTATAAATTAATGAACTTTGTTCATTAAAATTAGGTATTTAAATGTTTTTTTAACTTACTTTCCTATAATTCTATGATCCTATGACTTAGTGATCCTATAAGTTAATGAACTATTTTCATTAAAATTGTGTATTTAACATAAAATCTACTGTGCCATCATACTTCCATAATCATAAAGCTTAGGGGTGATCCACCCAAACTCAGGACCAACTAAGCATATTAAGGCACCTGACAGTATATCTCCATCAGCTCCTTTATTGCTACCACTTCGTCCACAGCCCCACCCTGGCCTTATTATATACCTTACTAATATATGAACTGTTTCTAACAAACTGCATAAAGTACAAGCATGGATGGCACTACATATTCCAGACATCTTAGTTGCCACAGAAACCTGTCTCCATCAGGAATCAAAAATTGAAGAAATTGACCTGGCAAGGTACCACATTATTAGATTAGAGAGAGGCAACAAAAAAGCTGGTGGTGTCACTATTTTCTACAAAAACATAATAGATGTTTACATACCTCCACATATTACAATGCTAAAACACTGAAAGGTATTTTTTGCTGGGCCTCTTCAAAAATACCTCCTGAAATTATAATACTGGATGGCAGTAAAACAGATTAGCAAATCATTCAGTCTGAAAATCCAAACAATAATCCACACCTGTACAAGTTCACTCATCTATTAACTACACCAACTAGATATAACAAAGCCACAGCCAGACAATTCACCCTCAATTGGATCTTAATATCCTCTCCAGATAGAGTATTATCCCACAAAACTCTGTCAGACAGCTTAAGTGATCACTTACCAATCTACACTATAAGGCACCAAAATTTGGTAAGAAACCTTGCTATTTTTCATGAAGACACTTTTCACTAATAAACTACAACTCTTTAAGTGGGAGTCACTAAAGACTCTCCTGATAGTTCAATAAAATCTTTCTAGGTGTTCTAAACATACTAGACCACCTTAGACTAAAGAGAGTAAAAAGACAACCCTGCCCCATGGCTATCCTTATCAACTAAACAACTCATGAAACAAAGAAACAAAGCATGGAAGGTCCGGACAAAAAAATAAAACAGTTCATACTTTACTAGCAGATAGACAACTAAGAAATCTAACAAAACAACTTATCACCAAAGACAAGAAAACCTGCAACTCCGCCAATCAAATCATAAACACTAATAATCTAAAAGTGTTCTAGGTCTCACTCAATAAATTGTTAAATCCAGGACGAGCTACACAGCCAACACCAAACACACAGAACAAAAATGATACCCCAGCCAACCAATTCAATACCCACTTTATAAAGACAGTAGAGTCATTAACTAACCTGACAACTTTTCAAGCTCTTGAGTTCAATCTTTCCTATCATTTCCCACTGATACCATCAAAAGACACTTCAAATGTTTTAATTCAAAGAAAATGCATCTGGCCAGTGGTGGATTAAGTTTACATTTGGACTGTTTTCAAATCATAGGACCCTTGCACAAATTTTTAGGATCATGTAAAAGTTTTTTATTCACCTTCCTGATTGTATTAAATTATAATATATAATAATTAAATTATATCCCTTGCATAATATAGCAGTGCTTGTTAGAGCGTGTTTTAAATTTATAGTTTTTAAAATTTTTCCAGTAAGTAATAAAAAAAACATATGAACCAATAATGACAAAACTGCCCAGTTCAGAACATTTCAACCATAAAAGGCAAACTGAAACTTCTGGCATTACAATCCACCAATATCAATCAATATGCACAGTCTCTGCAGAAGTAAAAGTAATCTGAATAATTTCACATTAAAGAGATCTGTAAGTAATGAAAAGGTTGCTGCTAGCAAACAACTTTATATTTTGGTGTCTCATCTACAAATGCAGCGCCTTCTTTCCTTGAAGAATAAAAATTGCCTATGTTAAATTAGAAAAAAATGGTAAAATGGTAATATTGCAACAGGGAATGGATGGCAAACTAAAAACAGGTTAATTAAGTTCCTAAAAATATTGAAGTCTGCAGAAGAAGCACTTGATGGTATAGATAAAAGATAATCTACCATCCTGGAGAAAATCTTGTTTAGTTACACTCTAAAACTCAAGGATGGGATGCACAGTACTTGCATGATTTAGTTTATTTCAAACAAAACAAAGGAAACAAAAGAATTAAGTACAACAACCTACCAGGATACAGCACAATACATATAATTCAATTCTTCTTTCAGTCCATCTGCATTAGTTTCCACAAAATGCTCCAACTGCCAAGTGTCTTTGCCAGCTGTTGTCATAAAGTGATTCAAAAAAGCTTCTGCTAGAGAGGAACATTTTTCAGTGCTGAGTATTTATAATACAACACAGTTTCTGGTTCCGTAGCAGTTCTGAAAGATAGCTTTTTTTTGGTGTACTCTGCTTCCCTCCATCCCTAATGCAGGAAAGTATATATTTCTAGATTTCTTAATAAACACCCAGAAAGGGAGATATCTAATGTAAACAGTGTGCTAACTGGGATGTTAACACTATATTCCCTTCACCTTGAAAAACAAGTAACCGACTGAAGGCAAATGTATGTATTAGCCATTTATGCAGCTCCCTAAATGCTAAAAATCCATCTAATGATAACACTGTCTGCCAGGCAATTAATTAGCTTTTAGCAGTTCATATAGGAATAAACAGAAGTTACAGAAATTTGACCAGGTGAAGAAATATACTGAACTCTAGTTTAAAGCAGTCTAGGCAATGACAGCACCATTGGAAAAACTTAAAAGAGTAATACAATGCCTGGTCACTGCTTCACATTTACAGAACAATGGCACTATGCCAGGTCCTGAGGAATTCTGCACTTTTCAGCTTAACCTGCCCCTAAAAAAAATATATATATATATTGTATAATGGATGTTAGCACAGGTATGAAGGGGTTATGTGGCGAATATTTGCCTTCAAGAGCTAAACCCAAGTTAAAAATATAAATATATAAGCATATATAGAGAGGCAGAATCAGAGCACTTAAAGTGAACTAATAAGTCTGATACATAATGAAGTGCTAGTGTTTCTACCAACATGTAAATTGTTAGACCACAGAAAGTCCAGACCTGCAACAATGGCTTCTTAGTATATATAGTGAGACTATATTTTTCATCCCATTGTGTAAGATCTGGAACGTCAGTAAAACTCTATGAATATCAAGAAGGTGCCATGAAGGGGAGCAAGTAAACCCGAGTGGCCACATAGAAAAGCATACATATACAGACATGTTAACTATAGTATATTATGTTTGCACGTGAATTAGTCTGCTGAGTTAACAGTACTTTGAAATATTACTGTATAGGAATTCCACATTCTGCTTTCTCTATATATGCAAACAGACTGTGGAACAAGTAGGTAAAACTGAAACATTTCACATGATAAATATCTAAACCATGTTTGAAACATGTCCATTCGTGGTCTGCATCCACTGTGTAATTCAAATGGCTTCAAAAATTAAAATTCCACATGCGTGGAAGACAAAGACCTAAACAATCGGTTGCACAGATGCAGAAGACTGTCTTTGCCTTCTGCTTCTATGTGTGACCAGACTTAAAGGGTGTCCTTAAAGACAAACACCGTTAAAAATGTAAATTTGTTTTTTAAATTAAAAGAAAATTAATCTCCCTGAATATTTTCTGGACAATATGCTGTCTGGTCCATTTTCTGGGCAGTGTCCCTTAATTATGGACAGTCCAGAAGAATTCCAGATGATTGGCAACCCTTTTGCTATCTCTCCTCTATGCTGTCCTCATCTTCACTAACCTTCAACTCTCACAACTGTCCAAACTTGAGCAATGTTACATTAAAAATAGCCCAGCCACAGGAAATGAGCCCATTCCTGTTACAGTGTTAAAATGTTAAATATCTAGAAACAATAAAACTAAGAAAAGCCAGCTAGTATGTGAGAACTGTACATAACAGGCAAATATACTGATACCCAAAGATACTGATGATGAAATGTAAGAAAAGCAACATCACTTTCAGATTTGATTGCAGTATTGCTCTCCCTAGCAGCCTACGCATAATGTTGGCAAAGGCACCCCCCAACATTAATAAACACATGCATTCAGACAGCCATACATACACATACACAAACCATACACACATACACACACAAAAACGCACACACACATCCAACCATCAACAAACAAGTACACTCACACATTGGTTCTCTGTCACAGAAACATTCACCCATTCAGTCATATACATGCACCAACACAGACACACATGCAACCAGATGTCCTGCCTAACTCCCATACTGTGACCATCCAGGCAGGCACACACACGCACATTCATGCCCCAACAGACATACACACACACACACACACACACACACACACACACACACACACACACACACACACACACACACATCCACACATTAACACTCCCCACCTCCACATCTTCTCTGAACTTACCTGCGCCCCAAGTAATCCCATAGGAGTGAATGGGTTACAAGCAGCCACTCTTTCCACGAGCAGTGAAATTTTAAGTGCCTGACCAATTTTCTTGCTCGCAGTGTAAATTTGGAGCTGTTGGAATTTTAGTGGTAGAGCACATGGCTAATGAGCATTAGATGCTCCCTGGACTGCTGCATTATCGTGCAGCTCTGTCTATAAGATCATCCTGCATGATGAGGCCCCCATTAGTGTAAAACCTCAGTGGCAGGCCACTTTACAAAACAGAAAGGATTACCACGAGGAGGAAAATGGATGTCTTAAGGCTTCTGCCTCATGGTAAGCCTTTCTAAATTCCAGCCATAGTTTTCAGAAGTTGGCCTTATAACAACACTATTTAGTTATGCTTTTCATAATTTTTATACTTGACACTCTAAACAAAATTAATATTTCTTTTGTGTAAAGCAGTAATATGTGAATTTGTAATGATGGTCAATCTTTTCTAGGCCAAGGCACTTGGACCATGAATTATACACTATACATAGTCAAAGGGAAATGAATGCTCCTGAAATGTGTGATGTTGTACTTTTGTAAATGATGCCTTGTGATAGAAAATACAACTTTTGTGAAAAAATACTATTTTCTTCTTTCAATCCTAGCTTTATACCAAGACAAGCATTTTTGATTCTGGTATTTATTGAGCTGATCATCACATGTATCCATTACTGTTAACCATATGGCACAAAATGGACCATCCTTCCAGCTATTTAGGCATACCGGTGATGTTATGATGTGCCATAATACTCAGCTACAGATTGTATGCACTTTATGATAATTAGCATGGCTCAGACACACCATTATCATTGCACTATGTGTGCATTGTTATATGTTTCTATATGTAGAAGAATGCCAACACATCTACAATAGTAGTTGTGGACACTTCTATGCATATGGACTTAGGTCTAAAATAATACTGACTCAGTACAGTCATGTTATGAATGCATACCTCATTTCTTACCATGAAAGGAAATTGCAAACATCTTTTCTATAAACCAAATACTACTGAGCTTTGGAGATTCTCACAATGTAAGGTCTGCCCCAGCCTGTATATGGTACATATACACACGAGGCAATGTTTGCCATTCTTCAGCATGACTTTCAGGGAATTATACCAATAAACTATGTTATAAATTGTACTTAAATAGTGATTCCAGTTGTAAAGACTTAAAAGTGTCTCTATTCTGAAAGTTTCCTGATATATATTAAATGTAACAATTCTTATTTTTTTAGCTGATATTGTTAGAGTGTATTTAACAGTGAATAAAAGGTTGAAAGTAATTCTGTTACAAATATGCAAAATAAATAAAAAATAAAGCTTGCTTAAATGTAGAAAAAGAGTTTAGTAATATGCGATTAGCATCCATACTAAATGGCTGTGGCTTGAAAAATAAGGAATGTGCTTAATTGACATGTTTTCCCTGCAGAATCAATGAGAATGTATGCATTTTACACTGTCAGCAAGAATGCTGACCTCTTACAGACTTAGCAAAAATGTAAAAAACAGGATGTATGCATTTCACATTGTCAGTAAGAAAGCTAACTTGCTTCCTTAAAGAATGGACAACAGGAAAACAATCTGTATGTGTTTCTATAATATGACACTGTTAAGCAAGGAAGTTTGAATTGATATGCTTTCAAGTCAGCATTTGCAGAAGATGTTTCCTTAAAAGACAATACCAACATTATTTCTCTATAGGATGAAAACATATTTTTGTGCAAACACCAGCAAACAGAGGTTTTCATACAAAGACCAAAATAGAATACCAAGGAGAAAAACAGGATGTAAAACCACTATAAAGAGACTATAGCAGACATCATTGTTAGAGGTATTTGTGTATGTTATACCTCTCACATCATTTATGTTGAACAAGAAGTAAAAAGTGTTATAGTGTAATTAAAGCTGCAACAGTAGTCCATGAGGTTTGTTATAAAAAGTTATTTATTGGTTACTGCTTTTAAAGTGACAGAGTTTGGTGGTGCATCAGTATATATTCTGCAAGTTTCTGTGAGTGACAGACTGTGAATGCAATTATAACTAGACTTTGTTTTCAGCAGAATCCATCCAGCAAGACCTTAGTGTCTTAGGAAGACTTTGGATCCATCACAGTAAGCAGCACTTTGATAATTAATTTTTCAATGTCAAGCCAGACAGGAGTCACATTGCAGTAACTAACATTTGTACATATGTGTAAATCCTAAACAGAAGTACTCCAGTTTATGCAGCTTGCAGCAGTAAAGTTTCTCAGACGTCATAATCCAGACTGAGCCTGCAGTGCAGGAAGGTCGCAGTGCCAAAAATTCTCCAAGAAAAGTGAACAACAACTTTTCACAGCATCTCGCTGCCTGCTATTTCACCAGTTTCTTGAGTGACTCCAAAAAATTTCCAGCCATCCACAACAACAGCCTGATCACCTGTTTTCTTGCTAACTGGTAAAAACTTTTTCTGTGTCACATTTTTAGTATGGACGCTATTAGGCAGAATTCAAGCAGGTGTAAGCCAAGCTTTACTCTTAATGTAGCAGAACAACCAGATAAAATATGGAGTAAACTGCAATGTTGGTATACACACCACATTAGTAAATGTAAATCCTTATTAGGGCAAATTGATAGTAAGGCATTATGCAAATGGATTACAATATTTGACTGGTATCTCAAAGAAAACCATGTGGGGTATGACAAATGTTTATTGCATAAATCATATGAAACTGCTTTCTGTGTACAATGTCATAAATATACAGTGTATGCCATTATTGAAAGGTTAGACTATACAGACAAAAAATTTAATGGTAAAGAACTAGATAAAAAGAATATGCTTACAGTATATTTAGATGTTGAACAGTTATATCCTGTCACCACATGTGAAAGGTTTATTTCAGAGTTACAACAGGAGTCAAATCAGTTACTGACAGAACCTCCAGTATATCTTGTTACAAAAGAACGTAATAAACTTCTAATAGACAGACACAATGAGTTCAGAATGTTATACAAACATTTTTTTTCAAAACTGCATAGGAGTTTTAGATTCAGTAGAACAGGTTACTGAGATATATCAGGAAGACCATGCAACATTACAGGAAACTCTTGAACAGCAGTTTCAGAATAAAGAAAATAAATTAGCTGAACTGACAGAGACTGAATTCCTGCATACAACAGCTGAGCCTAAGAAAACATTGCAAAAGATCAGGAAAATACAGTTGATCTGTACAAAAGAGATATATTTTATAATATGCTTGTGTTCTGAAAATGGTTAAGCATACATGGTAGGATCTGATGTATGGAAAAATCATTCTCAAATGTTTTAAAAAGTTCATTCAGTTAAAGCAAGATATTTGTCAGTACTACAGTAAAGTAGAGCATATGACTGCCATTCTCATAGCATAGTCAAAAGGTAAACAAAACAGTTCTAGTGCATAACAGTAAAAATATGACATGACAAGATTGACATGCATGTATTTTCTTTTCATATAAAGTACATCTGTTAAAATGCACAAGAGAAAAGGCAGACAACAGCAAATAAAAATCATGTAAATATAAACATGTGCTAGTTAAGCCAATATCTATTTTGTTTTTTTACATTTTTTTAATTGTATACTAACATCACACCAAACACTTAAAGTTCTGATAGACAACTTTAAAAAAAATAAAATCACAGATGGTATTAGTCAAGCAGTCTTGCAGTTAAATAAAATAAAAGAATACTGAAATCCAAGTTAAAAAATATGTAAGCTAATTGCAAAATCATGTTTATTTATGTAGTATAAATGCATAGTTATGCAAATCACAAATACTTATATTTCTAAGCGTTTTATAACTGCATTCTAATATCAAGCTGCAAGGGTACTAACAGATTATTAAAGGAAAAATGCTAAAAGGGTTAATTATGGTCTACAGAGTTTAAATTTGAGCTCAGACCTTCCCAGACTGGATAAATAGTTACAGGACATATTGAGCAGATAAGGTAAAAAACAAGACTGATTGCCAGACAAGTGGCTTGAGTTTTTTTTTAAAACATTATTGTTATTAAAACATAACTGTTAAATGTTCACATGCAACACTATTTGGTAATTGTAATAAAACATCACAATTGTGCACATATGTCATTGATAATCTGTTTGCAGGTAAATGTTACAAGTTAAAAAACTCAGTTACATCAAGTACAGCCAGCAGATGGGCTATAGTATACATACATTTCAAATAAAGTATACAGGAGGGTAAAAATAATGACTAGTAGTGCTAGACAGCAAAGGCAACAGAAAAAATATATTCTGTCATTAAAAACAGCCAAAAAATTATCAAATCAGGCAAAGGTCCACAGTTTGTTAGTAACCTAATAAAGCAAATGTATAACCAAAGTGTTGGACTGGCATGCATTCTATTCTCACAGCATAAAGCAACTAAACAGTACTGCAGTACTATGGGGGAGGAGTACTTTCTCAGTTTTACACTGACTGTATAAGCAGTATTGCAAAAGGGTCTAAAATAAAGCTGCAGGAAGAAATAATATCCCATTCCTTCTCAATAATACTCTTTCAGGGGGGAGGGGAAAACAGGTATTAGTGCATTAGAAATACTAGTAAACAGATTAAATCTGACAGGATAAGATATTTTACAAGTTGCTAATAGCTATTATGCTAATTATTATTATTGTATTTGTAATATGTTTTTGGCAAGACAATATTGGTATGCAAAAAGCATGAATGTTTCTAATTGTTCGGTATTTAGTTGCCTCTGGTGGCAATTCCACTAGATACTTCTAAAGAGACATAAAAATTTTCCAAGATTTTGCTTGATGTTCATGTTACTAAATTTGCAAGACTAGACTAAATGCACTTAGTCTTCATATGTACACATACAAAAGAAGTCAGTACAAATAAAATAAAAAAAAATGGGTCCAGGTTACCTACTAGATTGAAATGCATGAGTAGCAAACAGTCTGTGTAGTTACATACTGTATAGGACACATTGTAAAGTAAGTTCAAAAGTAATTTGTCAAGCTGTAATTTTATCACTAATTGTAATATTATCACTGTTTTTAAGTTGTAGTTTTATTACTGTTTTTTGGACAACCATTTTAACAGTACCAGTATTGGTTACCCCAGTTAGAGGAAAATTATATTAAAATATTGTACTCATACAGCTAATGGACTAATGTACATAGCATTCTTTAGTGTATAAATCATGTTTTTTTAAATCCTCAAGTATTAAATATACTGAAATAATTACATTCAAATATTTATCTAAGCCCAGTTCAGTACTTTACCAAGGTGTTTAATACATTCACTTCACTGTCAACCAAGGTGTTAATGGGCAGTTCAGAGATATGACCACAATGTTATGGTTAAAATTACATTGAAACTGTATGTTTATAGCACTAAATAATGTTTGCAGTAGCACACAGTTTTTGTCTCTTATAGATATTAGTCTATCTCTAATATTTTGGTATAAAATGATTAATAAAAGTAAACAGTTAATTCAACAGCTGCAAAGAATTGGTGGAAGAGTTCTACGCCATGAATTAAATTCTGTAATTACAAAAGAATAAATTAATCAAGTTAGAAAATAAAACTAAAGCAGACAAAGCTCATAACTGATAGAATATTTTCACAGAATGGTCTACAAAAGAAAAAAGTTGTTAAATAAATTCAGTTTTAGTAGTAATACTTGATATCATTATATTAACTATGTAAAATTGCATTTTGACTTGTATCAAAAGAAGACTAAAGGTTTTGATTCTTAATGTGTTTGAAAAAATAAAAAGAGGGAATTGTTAAAGTGTATTTAACAGTGAATAAAAGGTTGAAAGTAATTATGTTACAAATATGCAAAATAAATAAGGTATAAAATAAAACTTGCTTAAATGTAGAAATAGAGTTTAGCAATATGTGATTAGCATCCATACTAAATGACTGTCACTTCTAAAATAAGGAATTTGCTTAATGGACATGTTTTCCCTACAGAATCAGCAAGAATGTATGCATTTTACACTGTCAGCAAAAAAGCTGACCTCTTACAGACTTAGTAAAAATGTAAAAAACAGGACGTATGCATTTCACATTGTCAGTAAGAAAGCTAACCTGCTTCCCTAAAGAATGGGCAACAGGAAAACAATCTGTACATGTTTCTATCATATGACAATGTTAAGCAAGAAAGTTTGAATGGCTATGCATTCATCAAGTCAGCATTTGCACAGGATGTTTCCTTAAAAGACAATACCAGCATTATTTCTCTACAGGATGAAAACATATTTTTCTGCAAACACCAGCAAACAGATGTTTTCATACAAAGACCAAAATAGAATATCAAGGAGAAAAACAGGAAGTAAAACCACTATAAAGAGACTTAGCAGATAACATTGATAGATATATTTGTGCATATTACACCTCTCACATCATTTATGCTGAACGAGAAGTAAAACGTGGTACATTGTAGCTAAAGCTGCAACAGTACTCCATGTGGTTTGTTATAAAAAGGTATTTATTGGTTACTGCTTTTAAAGTGACAGAGATTGTTGGTGCATCAGTGTATATTCTGCAAGTTTCTGTGAGCAACAGACTGTGAATGCAATTATAACTAGACTTTGTTTTCAACAGAATCCAGCCAGCAAGACCTTAGTGTCTTAAGAAGACTTTGGATCCATCACAGTAAGCAGCACCTTGATAATTATTTTTTCAGATATACTTCCAGAGACTGAGAATGTTATTTTTATAAACAAAAATAAATACATTTTAGTTCTGATTTTACCCAACTTGGTACAGATGTTTTCCTTGTATATATCACTTTTATACCATGAACAGATGTTATGTACATACCAAAGAGCTTTGTAGATTGCTATACTTGAAGGCCTATATAAGCCTGCATTTGGTACATGATGTATATTTAAGGCATTATCTGAAACACTGTCAATTCGCATGAGCATTTTAGGCTATTATTCTCATATATATATATATATAGGTACATGGTGTACTTAGGCTGCAGTTGCTTTATGAAGAATACACAAGAAGTTCTGGGTTGATTGGGATCCTCATCAGTTCAGTTGGTATAAATCAGCTTTAACTTCCCAGTCATATTTCTTCAGTGTTAGTTTCTTTTTTCAGCTTTTCCCAACATAATGTAGAGACTGCACCATTATTGCTTCTGTGGCACAGCTACACATTGTAATAGGGGGTTTCTTTTTTCCTTGCTACTGTGTTGTTATATGTACAACACAGGGTGTGGGTGCTTCACCAACTACACAAAAGGTGTACAGTGGATTGCAGACCCCAAAATACTCTTTCAAAAGAGTGCAATGGTAAACTTAGTTGTGTTTCAATCACTTGTGATCAAGGCACTCCTTCTTGATCTTTCATGTTTTGATTAATTGTAAAGAAACCACACAGACTGAATTTGTATGTTTGCCATTTTTTGTACCTGCCAGTATTGTTTTCTGATTGCAGACTTTCTACTTCAATACAGATGTGTTATAGATATACGCCTCTGGCAGGGATGATGACTATACGTTGAATATTGACAAAATCAACACTTTTCTCATATCTATTTCTCTCTCTCTCTCTCTCTCTCTCTCTATATATATATATATATATATATATATATATATATAATATGTGTGTGTGTGTGTGTGTATATACATACAGTGGATATAAAAAGTTTACACAGCCCTGTTAAAATGCCAGGTTTTTGTGATATAAAAAAATGAGACCACATAAATCATTTCAAAACTTTTCCTACCTTTAATGTCGCCTATAACCTGTACAATTCAATTGAAAAACAAGCAAATCTATTAGGGGAAAAAATATAAAAAATAAAAAATGTACAATACACTGGTTGCATAAGTGTTCACACTCTTAAACTAATACTTTATTATGTGTGCACACCCTTCAACTAATACTTTGTTGAAGCACCTTTTGATTTAATTACAGCATTCAGTTTAACTTAAATCTCAAAATATTGAATTTCATTTGCTGAGACCACAATACCTAAATTTCAGAATACTGAAACCTCATTTGACTGAGTCTCATTAAACTGAAAGCTTACAATTCTGAATTTCAAAATACAGAATTTTAAGCCACAGACATTGATTTGTGTTTCTTTTCACCTGTGACTTGCTTGTGATAAAAAAATTCCCGTAACTTAAAGTTACACATGCCAAAATACTGATAGTAGTGTAGAAAGTAGTGTCATAGTGTTTCTGAATGTGGGTATGTGTCTTTAAGTTTTCATGGGAAGTATCTAAAGTAATATGGTGGATGTTTAGTGCTCTCCCAGAAGTAGAGGCAGTTTGTACAGTACTGTAAGGTAAGTAAAAGGTATATGCTCTTTTCCCTTCTGTAGTACAATCCTGGAGTTAGTATATATAGGTGAGGGGTGTGGGGGGCTCAGCTTCCCACATTGGGTGGTGTGGGGGACATAGCCCCCCAAATAGTTTGTTTTTATATCTTCCAGTTTCTGTTAAGAGGGTAAGTAAGTAGCTTTTATGTTTTGGAAACAATTAGTGTTTGGTGTTGTAAGTGTGCATGTCTATGGCTTAATATTCAGTATTTTGACATTCAGCATTGCAAGCTTTCAGTATTATGAGACTCAGTCAAGTGAGTTTTCAGTATTTTGAAAATTAGGTATTGTGGTCTCAGTGAAATGAAATTCAGTATTTTGAGATTTCAGTCATGTGAAGTAGACCCATGTATGTGTGTGTGTGTGTGTGTGTGTGTGTGTGTGTGTATATATATATATATATATATATATATATATATATATATATAAATATATACACACACACACACACACACACACACACACACACACACACACACACACACACACACACACATACAAACATATCTTCAGACTTAGCACACTATAGCTCACTAGAAAGAATTACTCATTGATTTAGAAATGCTTACAACACTGCAGGAGCCTTTACTCAGAATGTTTTTACAGTGCATAAGCCTGAGCAATTTAGAGACAGCTATTGTACTCCAGAGCTACACAGGAATAAGACAGTCTCACTGTAGAAGCTGCATGCAAATCTGGTGGTCCAGGAGCATGGCCAATGTTAATTAGCATGTCCACTCTTTCAGAAATGGTGGTACTTGACTGGAAAAAATAAGAAAGAGTGATTCAAACTGTGATATTTTAGAGGAGAAGAAAAACATGTAGATAATCGTTTGACAGAATACACCCATTCATTCATATGGATTGATATGGGTTCCTAATGCAGCTATGTCAAGGTGCTGCAATGCTGTCCATGTTTGTGAGTGTGTGTGTGTGTGTGTGTGTGTGTGTGTGTGTGTGTGTGTGTGTGTGTGTGTGTGTGTGTGTGTGTGTGTGTGTGTGTGTGTGTGTGTGTGTGTGTGTGTGTGTGTGTGTGTGTGTGTGTGTGTGTGTGTGTGTGTGTGTGTGTGTGTGTGTGTGTGTGTGTGTGTGTGTGTGTGTGTGTGTGTGTGTGTGTGTGTGTGTGTGTGTGTGTGTGTGTGTGTGTGTGTGTGTGTGTGTGTGTGTGTGTGTGTGTGTGTGTGTGTTTGGAAGGTGTCTATGCACCCCTAATGCATACATGGGATGGTAGGAAGAACACTAGTGCAGTCAGATCTCAAAGAGTTTCTTTCAGAGGCATGGTAATAGTCATTAATGAAATGCTTCTCTGTGTGACCTTACCACATATGTGAATTGGAGATTATTGCCATCATGCAAATGAACAATCCCACATTAACCCATAGTGTTGGTGATGATAATCTTTCTGAATCCTGCAATTAGTCCTCACAATTGAATTGTCACTAAAAGAACTTAATGGGCCAAATACAAAGCAGACTCTGTATCATATGTCCATCTCAGTTTGGGCATTTTGATTGAGAAAATGTGAAATCACGGTCAAAATTCAAATTTAACTATTAGATGAATGTCTTGATAAGTAAAATAAACACTTTCACATGTTTTATACTTTTTTTTAACAATACAATTTCTTTCATATCACTGAAGTGTTTTAAGACAATCAGTAGACTTTTTGTCTAGCTTTCCTTGGAATAACATTATATTATTATGCTATTCAAATATTTTTTTAACAATACAATTTCTTTCATATCACTGGAGTGTATTAAGACAATCAGTAAACTTTTTGTCTAGCTTTCCTTGGAATAATATTATATTATTATCCTATTCAAATAATATGATATAATGATCATAATGTACTTAATATAATAATATATAAAATTAACCTGAACACACTCTCTGATCTCAAAATCAGGCATGGTCTAAAGTAACCAAAGTACAATTATCTTACTTTTTTTAGCTAGAACTATAAAACTTTTAACTATTCCAAGTCATGACAAACCAAATCTAGATAATACCCCATTGCAAATACATGCAATAATGTCTCAGGCTGAAGAGTTATAGTTTTCTCTTTCTCTCTCTCTCTTAAAACAATTTTCTTCCTAGATGAAAACTGTGAGCATTTTACTTTGCTTTCTTATTTAAAACTACCCCTGGAATTCAGAATGTATTACAACAAGTGGGAAACCTTACTACTAGTAGCCATTTCCCATTCAAGCATCAGTGCAGAGGGAGTTCACACTGGCTGAACTGCATGGCAATGGGCCAGTCCAAGAGAGTGGCTAATTCGAATGTTAATTAACTATGTGCATTCCCCTGGAAATGCTGCCACTCCCAATTTATGCTGCTAGGTGACTCACTGGGCCAAAATTGTCAGGGACACTGGAACAATTTAATAGGTTCATAGGTGTTTACTAGGCTAACAACTACATGGTTCTTTTTAAGCCTAGCCATGCATCCCAAATCTCTGACAAGTTCTGATACCCTTGATAAGTGTAATCATGGGCCCGGGAGATGAACCATTTACAGGTTACCTGTGTCCATTGGAGACATAGGTGCCAAACCAGGGATGAATTTCTGGTTTCCCATCCAATTGTCCAAGTTACACTTGAATTGGATTAGGGAGGAACTCTGCTTTACATGGACAGAGAGCCTTTTCCATAGATGTGGTAGTCTCTGGGATACATACCAGCAGGTCCTATTTATATCACAAGCAAGGTTTAAGTCTTTAAAACAGGTAATTCTGGTGCTGTTTGTTTTGTGGATATGCAGGAGATCCATCAAAGTGGGGTCTGACAATGCCCTGCATGCCAGGTATAGCTCTCTCCTCAAAAGCCTGTAGGAGACAGAATACAGGGATAGGGCCTTGAGGCAGTCTGTATAGGACATATTACTTACACCCTGTATTCTTTTAGTGAGGAACCTCTGTGGATGTTCCAGTTGCTGGTTATGCCTGGCTAGGTACATACCAAAGGGGGCATTGTATTCAATGACAGGTCTGGTGAATGCTGAATACAGTGGAACAATGACTTCCTTGGACTTAGATTCCATACCTTTGTTTATAAGTTGTGCAACATAGAATGATTTCATCACCACTGTAGACACATGATGATCAAAGGCTAGATTACTACCTATTTATGTTCCTCAGTCTCTGACATCATCAAAAGGTGTCAGCCAATATATAAAGTTATTAAACCTGATTGTAGATTTACAAATGCTTCTTTTTGGGAATAATCCACCAAAATAAATAATGGAGAATTTACTACTAACAACAAGAAACTCCTTCTGAAATCAGTACAAAAAACAACAATTTCTTCTTACTGGAAAATATACACATGAAAATTCCTTCGTAGGAGTTATTATACACCACAAAAAAATTGCAAATATGTACAAAAAAGAAATGATATGAAATGTTGGAGGTGTAAAGCAACAGAAGCTGATTGGTTCCATATGATTCTTGCATGTACTATGTTATCTCAATTTTGGACGGAATTTGAATGTTTTTGTAAGGCCTTATGGAAAGATAATTGTGGAATTTCAAATTATCTCATTTTATTTAATGTGCCAGTACAAGAAGTCATACCCAGATCTCAAACACATCTTCTTTGGTCAATACTTGCAGTTGCAAGAAAGGTTGTGACAAAAAATTGGAAAACTAACTCTCCTATATCTTTTAGAAATTAATTTATTTATTTAGCCACAAATCTATATGAAAAAGAAATATCTAGATTAAAAATGAAAACAAAAAATGTAACACACAAATTAATTGTTTTGGAAAAGTTACAATCATTACTGAAAAAGTTTTAGATGATTTCCTGAATGTATATGGAAGTATATTCTTGTTATACACTTTGTAAATAGTTTGTTTCAGTTGTGATTGTAGATATGTTATTACTGTCATTACCCTTGTTAAGAAATAAAAAACATTTTTGGAAAAAAAAAAAAAGATGTCAGCCAACAATTGACTTCAGTGGAAGAAGTCACTGTTCAGGTAAGTTCAACAAAGATCAACAAACTAATTAACTAACTCTTTCTCTAGATTTTGTATAGATGTTATGTGTATGGATTGTCTTGATATTCCTTTGTAAATATATTATTACTGTCTAAATGTTTCTTCACCAAATATTCCATTACGCTGTTCGTGATATGTGACATGTAATGAAGTTTTTGAGATATGTAATGAATTTTTTTTTTACTTTGGGAGCTTTTCTCCCCGGGCCTCCGCTGAAAATGGACATATATCCAGTCGGACTATCCCGGTTAACAAATTTAAAATAAATAAAATAATAAAATAAACAAAGAATGTTTATTGCATATATTTTAGTCTTATAATTCTGTTAGAACTATCTGGTCTTATATTTTAAGAGGTCTGTATAAAAGTCATATTACCTCCCATATCCATGCTTGCATGATTGCAAACAATATTACTTTTTATTAGGTATATCTTTGAGTTCTCTGGTTCGATCCTCAGTTGGGGTGCCTTCTGTGCGGAGTCTGCATGTCCTCCCTCTGGTCATGTAGGTATCCTCTGGGTGCTCCGGTTTCCTCCCACATCCCAAAGACATGCTGTAGGTGGATTGGACACTCTAAATTGCCCCTAGGTGTGAGTGTGTGTGTGTGTGTGTGTGTGTGTGTGTGTGTGTGTGTGTGTGTGTGTGTGTGTGTGTGTGTGCGTGTGCGTGCCTTCTGTGGAAGGTTGGATGCCAGGCTGGCAACTCGACACTGTAAAACTTCACTGCCAATCATAAGCAGACAGCTGATCTGCTGTGGCAATCCCTAACCGGGAAAAAGCCGAAAGAAGAAGAAGAATTAGGTATATATTTGAACAATGATTCAACAGAAGGATTATTCTTAATATGCTTAATGTCATCATGGCTAAAATAGTTTATGATGAATAATAGGTTAAGAAGTAAAAATAAATCTTTCAGTTTACATATAGAAATCTTATATCCAGATATGTCTGGATTCATGAAAATTTACCAATGTATTTTTGTGATATATGAACAAGTATTCAAAGTTATATGACTACCTAACAAAATTTGTAGTGGACATATATCTTCAGACTAATAAGTAGTCTTATGTTTAATTAAGAACTGTGACACTAGATATAGGTATGCATGTTTATTTGTTCTACATTCCCAATTCATTTTGTTAATATTAGGATTAGTATAGCTACCTACTTTGAGGAACTTGAGTGTTGATAGTCTTTGCTCATTATTAAACAAACACAACATAGACTGAGAAAAGTTGTATCAGAATGAAACCCCTGAAATATGTCTGTTGAAATCCATGGATTAAGTGTCAAAGGTCATGAGCACTTATATTCTATGTTGATTTTTATACATATTATATAGAGTTGTTCCAACTTTAAACCTTTTGTTGATTTCTTTTGTAGCAATTCTTTTTGCAAGATGCAAACGATGTGCATCTATATTATCTGTTAAAAAGCTGCCCCAGTTCTGCATATCTGCAATATATTATTTGACAACCATCAAGACTGTGAATGTTGTTTTCTTATATATATTTTAAGTGTATCTTTTTCAGTCTTGGAACTATGTAATGTAGATACTCTTGCAATTACCACAATGCTATGTCCTATATTTTTATATATGTGAACATTTTATTCAATAAAAATGCTTTCAAAAAGTAAACTACAACTGTAATATATGTACAAATAACCCACAGTAGACTAGTAAACACAACAAAATATTATATAACACTGTTAAAATATTAAAAATTATCCCTGAAGTAGAGTGAAAAACTACTAATGAGACAGCGCATTCAACAAAATGTACAAAATCTACATGAAGACATATGCAGTAGATAACTTATGCAGACATTATTTCAGATTCATAGTGTAAATGACAGCTTCTGCAATCTCACAATGCTCCATTCTTCCTAGCCTTTTGGTCTGCTCCAGGCAAAGACATCATACCTAAGGAGTCCATATAGCAGACTCCAGATTCTGTGCCACATTCTCCCATGTGTAAAGGGACTCGAACTATTCACATACACAAACACACACACACACACACACACACACACACACACACACACACACACACACAAACACACACACACACTCACATGCACATATCCATCCATCTATTAACAGCCCCTTTTCCCATTTTTGCACATGGGGTTGAGGTGTCACTTCAACAGTGGCAATCATCTAGAGCCAAGGTGCACACTGCTGGTTGGCTAGCCCTGCTACTGGTATTCTTCTATATCACACACTCACATCTATAGCAAATTTAGAGTGTCCGCTCCACCTAATGCATATCTTTGGAATGTAGGAGTAAACTGGAGCACCTGGAGAAAATCTGTGATAACAGGGAGGACATACAGACTCCACATAGAAGGTGCCCCAGAATTGAATCAGAGAACCTCTTGATCTGAGGCAACAACACTATCTACTGTACCACTCTGTGTGTGTGTGTGTGTGTGTGTGTGTGTGTGTGTGTGTGTGTGTGTGTGTGTGTGTGTGTGTGTATATATATATATATATATATATATATATGTATATATATATATATAAATTTAATGTGTGTGTATGTGTATATCTATACATGCATTTATATATATTATATATATATATATATATATATATATATATATATATATATGGGTTTACTACACATGATCGAAATTTAACTGAAATTCATTTGACTGAGACCATAACATAGAAAATTCAAAATACTGAAAACTCACTTGACTGAAACTCATAAGACTGAAACCTTAACAATGCCAAATTTCAACGTAGTAGTGGCAGTGTGTAGACTACTATAAGGTAAATAAAAGGTATATGCCCTATTCCCCACTGTAGTTTGATCATGGAGTTAGTATATATAGTTGGGGAGTTGAGGGGCACAGCTCCCCACATTGGGGGGTGTGGGAGGTGTAGCCACCCCCCACCTAGTTTGGTTTTATATTGTTCAATTTCTGTTAAGAGGGTACATAAGTAGTTTTTAAGATCTGGAAAGGGTTAGTCAATGGTGTTGTATGTGTACATGTCTGTAGTATACAATTTAGTATGTTGAAATTTAGCATTGTAAAGTTTCAGTCTTATGAGTTTCAGTCAAGTGAGTTTTCAGTATTTTGAAAATTCAATATTATGGTCTCATTCAAATGAAATTTTGATCATGTGACCCATATAACATTGAGACCAGAACATCTAAAACCCAAAACATCCAAAACCCATAACATCGAATTTCATAACATCTAACAGTAAAAATCATATGAAAATAACATCCTCTCCACATATAACGACATATAATGACACCAAACTACCAAACACACTTTTTACTATGTTGCTGCAGGGAGGTTTGGAACAGTCGGGTTAGGAAATTAACTTTTTCCCACTGTAGTGCGATCTTGGAGTTGGTATATTTAATTCATGGGGGGAAGGCAGAGCCCCTCCATGGGGGGGAGCAGAAACACAGTAAAAAGTGTGTTTGGCAGTTTGATGTCATTATATGTGGAGGGGATGTTATTTTCTTGTGATTTGTAGTGTTAGATGTTATGAAATTCGATGTTATGGGTTTTAGATGTTTTGGGATTTAGATGTTCTGGTCTCAGTGTTATGAAATTAGATGTTATGGGTTTTAGATGTTTCAGAGTAGACCCATTATATATATACATATATATAGATGGATTCATATCACTTCACTGAAAGACCATTTCACTGACACCCATTTCACTGAGACTAAATCACCTAAAGTTCATTTAACCTAAAACTCATTTCACTGACAAGTAGTACTCTAAGGCAAGTCAAAGGTATACGTCCTTTACCCCGGTGTAGTGCGATCCTGGTGTTAGTATATATATATATATATATATATATATATATATATATATATATATATATATATATATATAGGGTGGGAGTGGGGGGCACAGTTCCCTATTATGCTGTCTCAGGTGCAGGTTGTCAAATGCGTCTTTGTCGAACAGTAAAGCGCGAAAAAGCAAAATAGAGAAGCGGCTGATCAGCGAATTCTTTCCTTGGGGAATAATTCATTTGGCCACTTTCGCTACTTTGCCTTTTTGGCACTGTAGTGCGATCTTGGAGTTGGTATATTTAAGTAAGGGGGTGTGGGGGGCACAACCCTCCCACATTAAGTAATGTTTTACTGTTTTTTTTTTTTTTTCGGAACAGCAATTGTTTTCCATTAGAAAATAATCGCTGTTCTGAAGTTTCGACGTTGTAAGCTTTCACTTATATAGAGTTGATTATCTGTTGTTTGCTCTTCTGAGCATGCGGTATGATAATATAGACCAGGGGGCACAACTCCCTACATTGCGGGGGGGTGTGGAGGACTTTGCCCTCCACTTAATTTGGTTTTCTGTTGTCTGGTTTTGTTTTGTATTATTTGGTAAAACCCCCCCAAAAAAAAAAAAAAAATATATATATATATATATATATATATATATATATATATATATATATATATATATATATATATATATATATATATATATATATATATATATATATATATATATATATATATATATCAGTGTGTCTATTAAATTACCTTAATAGCCCCAAACTGCCACTAATGTCAACAACAAAATGTTAACAATGCATACATTAACCTTACTACACATGCACTGAGGAATAATCTCAGCACTTGCAAAATTAAAACAAAGGAAACAAACATTTTTTTTTTTTTTGCAGAGGTCAAGCCCTCCTATATCCCTCACTAAAGCATTATTCTAACTCCAAGATCACACAATATTGGGAAAATGGTATATTCCTCAACCCCAGGGATTCTGCACTCTTGCACATCTGTCAACTATCTGCTTTGCCAACCAAATTATGTTAACAAAACAGATGTCACCTTTCAACAATGTTAATTAATTTTTTTTCAAATATTCCTTTATTTTCTTTTTACATTATGAGCTCAAACAAAATATTTTACAAGTGATATAATAATAGTAGAGAAATTGTTCATTCCTACTTGATATATCATAATATGTGAAATAATAACATTAATATATGGTGAAATGTAACAAAAAAAAGACAAAGGACAAACAACATAACCTATATACACTGTATACAATAAGTGCTATCTTTTGCATTAAACACAAATGTAATCTTATTTGACCTATTCTCCTACCTCATAAAGCTAATATCTCATACCATTCTACCATCATTGTGGAAGGTAATTTTCCTAAACTCTAAATGACAATCAAAATGCTAAGTTCTGCCTGACTTAGCTTAGAATAATATCAAGGAGAGCCACCCAATACTGGAGAAAATAGGAATGTTTATTAGGGTTGTTTATTTTCAGCTTATGCGCTAAGATATACTTGATTGCCATTTGTCTGAATCTCATCCTTACAACGGACTACTATCCAACCAGTTTTGAGGAATATATAGTTTTATCAATGAGAAGAGGGTGACAAGAATATGCAATTTTTGCTTCGGAAGGTTATTAGAAGTAGTTTGCAATAATGTGAATTCCCATGACAATGTGGATTTTTCATAACCCATCTTCTCAAGTCTAACTCTCAATGAACAACAAAGTTTATACGTACATTTACAGCTCCAGATGATATGAATTAGATCCGTTCTCTGGGAATGGCAATATGGGCAGTTAGAGGAGACTTTTGTGTTAAAATTATTTAGCATTACTGGAGTTAGATAGGCATTGTTTGTGATCATTAATGGAGTATATGTCAGTTTTTTAAAGGGGATTAATTTCAGTATAGCTTTAATAGCTTGAGATTTTTGATTATCATTAATTGTATCATTCTGTTTCATCCAGTAATTTGATATAAGAATGGACGACTGATACTTGAGATAAATGAACAGTTTATATGAGTTAGACAGCTTTTTTATTTAGTTCTTGTAGCTTCCATAGTGTTTTATGCATGTCAACATTGTCTTCATTAATTTCAGAATTCCCTGTTATTGAAATAGTTAATTTCCCAATTTGTCTTAAAATTATGGTGCAACCCTTGAGAAGTTTTAAGAATTTCCTAATGTCTCCCAGCGATTTTTTTCTGTGGACATATATGTCCCATACTTTATTGTCCTTAATAAGTGGGAACTTGTTTAAATTTATCATTTCTGTTTAATCTAATATTTGGATTTAAATATATTGGTTGCAACATCAAGAATGCATTAATTAAGGCTAGAGAATCCAACAGTTTTTGTAGTCTTATTACATTGTATTTTAGTGAAGCATGAATTTTGATAGTCTGAATACTGCAACTGTTGAGAAATGGAAGAGCTTTAGGATTAAATTTACATGTCTTATAGTCATACCAAATTTTGATACATGTCTATTCTTTCCTTTTTGGATCAAATTCTGATATTTTGATAATTGTACTTGAACATATAATATCATGGTATAATTTAAAGGCAGGTAATCCCAACCTTTCATTTTCTTTCAGGTAAGCTAGTTTTTGAGAGCTTATCCTAATCGATTTAGGATGCCAAATTAACCTGGCATATTTAGTTTTTTAAATAATTTATTCTGTATTATTCTGTCAGATGCATTGAGGTGAAATAATAATCTTGGGAGGATATTAATTTTAATAATTGCAACCTTTGAAAGAAAAGATAGTTTAAGTACACCCCATCTTTATAGGTTCATAGGTTCATAGGTAGGTACTAGGCTATCGGCCCAAGGGCCTACGTAAGCCTAGCCAGCAAGGTACCATAGCTAACGCCACCCAAGAAAGTTATTTTCCTGTGCCACTGTCGAGCAGAGACACAGAAGTGATCCCCGGGGTGTATTTCCTATTTCCCATCCACTCATCAAGATTTTTCTTGAAGAGTGCTAATGAAGAACTTTGCTTGACATAGATGGGTAGCCTGTTCCAGAGTATGGGAAGTCTCTGGGACAGGAATCTATCTCTCCAGCATGTCCTATTTATTGTGGTGACAAGGTTTAGGTCCCTAGAGTGTGTAGCTCGGAGGGATTTGGATTTCTTTAGGTGTAGCATGTCCAACAGCTCTAGGTTTGACATAACTTTATATGTTAGGCAGAGATCACCTCGGTGTAGGTGATATGCTACAGAGTAAAGCTGGAGTTTTTTGAGGCGATTAGTGTAGGGCATCTGTTTGGTTCGATTCTCGGCTGGGGTGCCTTCTGTGCAGGGGCGGCCCATGCAATTGGACTGCAGGACTGCAGCCCCCTCAGCTGTAAAATTAAGAAAATAAAAGAAAAAGAAGAAAATAAAATAAAAAGATAAAAAAAAATTGCGGACTTTTGCACATGCGCACTAGTCCGGACTGCTGCTGAGACAGTCTGGAGCATGCGCAGACAGTCTCAGCAGCAGTCCGGATTGGGAAACGTGTCAGAACAGAGCTCCCAGAAGTCTATGCAGTTTTAACTGCATAGACTGTCACTGGGAACAGGTCGGACCCAGACTGCAACATCGGCAGGCAGGCTGGAGATCTCGCAGGGATGTAATGGTAAGGAGTCTCATCGGGGATGTGCTCAAACCAGCTATGGGATGTATGTAATGGATCACGGACAGGGGAAGGGATCTACATCGCACTATGGAAAGTAAGAGGAACAAAGTGTGTGTGTGTGTATGCCCCAGTTGTTAGGTGGCTAGAACAAACTCATGGTGGTGTGGTAGGGAATACCTCAGGCTTGAACCCTGTACCTTGAATGCAGGTGTTAAGGACCTGAATTCCCTACCCACCACCATTTGTAAAAATATTGCAGATTTTTGCCTCATATTTGATCTGATCTGTTCTTCATAATATCTGTGGTTTCTAAATGTTGCAATGCTAGATATTTGATGGTGCAGTGGTAGCATTGTTGCCTCACAACTGCAGGTTCTCAGGTTTGATTCTTGACTGGGGTGCCTTCTGTGTGGGGTCTGAATCTTCTCCCTGTGTTTGTGTGGGTTTGCTTTTGTATCCTTCCATGTTACAAAGACATGTCTGCATTATTTCTTCCTGGGCCTCTGCTGAAATTGTTTTTTTGTTCCAAGTCAGACTGTCCTGATTAACAAATGTTAAATAAAATTGACAGGCATTTGAATTTCAGACTTCAGGTTTCTGAATGTTTAATTCCTTACATATTTGATGGTGCAGTGTTAGCATTGTTGCCTCACAGCTATAGGTTTTCTGGTTTGATTCTTGGCTGGGGTGCCTTCTGTGTAGAGTCTGCATCTCATCCCTGTGTTTGGGTGGATTTGCTCTGGTGTCCTGCCATTTTACAAAGACATGTGTCTGCAGTATTTCTCCCTGGGCCTCTGCTGAAAATTGTTTTTGTTCCGTCAAAAGTAAAATTGACAGGCATTTGAATTTCAGACTTCATATTCTTCAGAAAATACATAGTAACACAACATTTTATTCTAGCAATTTTCTAAGTTTATAAGATGAATATTTGAAATTTGTCTTTATTTTTGGCACTGTATTACCCCATTATTGGCTTTGTCCAGGTTTTTTGTGCTAAGGTTGACAGCTATGGCAAGAACTGAATTCACTGAATATGTTTGAGGGCTGTATCCCCTCATTACTGGGTTTGTCCAGGTGTTTTGTGCTAAAGAGGTTGACAGCTATGGTGAGAACTGAATTCATTAAATGATAGCCATTTAAGTTTCAGTCTTCCGCTCTTTCACAAAGCAGCTGATTTGGCATAGTGGTATGTTGCTCTGACTGTTTTGCACAGGGACCTTGGCAGTAAAATGTATGGTGGCAACACAACATTTTTCTTTCACAAAGCAGGTGATTTGGCATAGTGGTATGTTGCTCTGACTGTTTTGCACAGGGACATTGGTAGTAAAATTTATGGTGGTAACACAGCATTTTATTCTAGCAACTTTCCAAGATTATACAAGGAATGTTTAATGTGTCCCTGGTTTTTGGGATTTTGACCCCCCCCCAATAAATTTGGCTTTTTCCAGATTTCTTGTGTTGCGAAGTTGAGGTGCAGTTGAGTATTGAGTAGATTTTACAAGGAGCTGAGAGCTGCAGGGGAAGAGAAGTTTAGTGCTGCTTATGCTAAGTCAGATTGCATTGTTAATAGCACAACAGGTTGTGTACTTGTTTTTGATGCAGAAGGTTTTTGGTTCTACTCCCACAAGGAGTGAATGCTGCCGTACTGAAAAAGTTAAGATACTAACTATGAGCCTGTTATCGGTTTGCTATCCATTTCCTATTGCAATATTACTAGCTTATCATTTTTAATGGAATATAGGCAATTTATTCTTTAGGGGCATCAGACACTTTATTTTTCGATGAAACCATGAAATATAAAGGTGTTTGCTAACAGAAACCTCTTCATTAGTTACAGATTTATTTAATGTGGAATTATTTAGATGACTTTTTTACTTCTTCAGAGATTGTGTATATTTACTGATAATGGTGGACTGTAGAATTGTGAATATTTACTGATAATGGTGGACTGCAGAATTGTGCATATTTACTGATAATGGTGGACTGTAGAAGTTTGAGTAGACTTTTATGATGGAAATGTTCTGAACGGGGCAGTTTTGTCATTATGGGTGCATGCATTTTGTTTCATTGTTTACTGGAAAGATGTTCTGAATTGGGCAATTCTGCCACTGGTAAAATGTATTTTTCTTTGAATGTGGGTGTCAATGCTGTTTCAATGAATGTGAGTTTCAAGGGCAGAGAAGTTTTAATGCTAAGTTTGTTTAGCAGATGTCTTAGTGTTTGTGCTGAAAATGCAAAATAAAACTTTCAAATGAAGTCCAAATCATCATAGAAGTAAATCAGTATGCACATTAGTGTTTATGGTAAATGGAGTGAAATAGCCAAGTAATGGATCATTGGAATGGCTGCAGGGGGAGGCTCCATTCGACCATGATTTTGAGGGGGAAGGGTGGCAAACTTAAAGACAGCCCCAGCTGAACTATACCTCCCAACTGTCCAGATTTTCAAAGAATGAATAGATTTTTGCTTCTTAATTTTGGTTTGTTCCTCATAAAATTTGTGGTTTTCTGGCAAGTCATTTAGGAATTAAGTCACTAAATAATGACACACTGAGTTTCAGACTTCATAACCTTCAGAAACATGCATGCTAAAGTAAGACCTGTTCTATCAACTGTCTCAGTTTATACAAGAGCAATTTTTAGTACTGTTTATATGTTCCCCCAATATATTTGACCTTGTCCAGATTTATTGCATTAACAGGTTGAGAGGTACATGCAAATAAATTGCTTTATAGAATTAGGCATAGCCAAACCTTTCCACTGTCCCTGATTTTGGCTCAAAATGTTGCTCTTCCCCCTAATAATCCCGCCACAAAATAGCAATTTTGGAAGAAAACATGGAGGGTTTACAATTATGAAATAACTGTAATAATCAGAGTTATAGATTAAACAAAAAAATCTTGCTTTTTTCCCACTTTCTGAAAGTTAAGAAAGTTCAGTTACAGATTTGCTGTTCTGAACTCTCTGGAAGTTTCTAGAAGGCCAGTGCTTGCTTGGGCTAAAGGGAAGTCTCTGTGTTCACCAGTGGGAGTGGTTACACTGAACAGCCTGCCTGTCCCGGGAGGAGTGGTTACTACCTAGAAGCTGTAGTTTTATTGGCCATTTTGGGTCAATTCTAAACTCCTTGATCTTTCTCTCTTAAAACCCTACAACTCTCTTTTTGTACGGTTTTGCACACTGAGCAGCGTCAGGCAGCGCCGCCAAAACAGGTTTAAACTATTCCAGGCTCCACAAAGTCTGCTCTTCACTTTTTCCCTTAGAACTGTTCAAACTCTCAAAGTAATCACTCTATTCTCTTTCTAAAGCCCTACACTTGCTCAGCTCTTATAAGGAAACACTAACTAACTAAAGCACTACACCCTCCTTGACTTCTCATAAGTATTAGGCTCCCGATTGGTCCTTCCTGATCAACTGAAAAATCAGTTCCCTTCCCTAATCTGATCAGTAAAAAAACAGTTCCCTATACTAATCTGGTATGTCCAAGGGTCAGTTTCAAGGTTACTCTCCAGTCCAGCTGGTGAATCTGGGAATTTTGAGACAATGTTACACTTGCCTTATGTACACAGACAACCCTCTCCTCCTTCCAACAAACTCTAATACATGTGAGATATGCAGTTACACAGCCAAACTGGAGGCAGAGCTCTCTCAACCCAAGACTGGCACAGTCAGTCAGGAGGAAAAGGTAACCACCCACACCACAAATCCAGTCTTACACAGACCTATTGCATCTGCATACCCAACACATAAACACACAAAAACATACTCTGAGGCTCTAAATAAAAATCTGCCTAAACAGCAAAGACCTCCTAAGCAGATATCCAAGCAACAGCCACCCCTCAACAATACCCACAAATCACATATCTCACAAAATCAGTGTGCCTCACAGTCACAGCCCTTAAGGCCAAACAACACACCAAATACACTTGTTATGAGGGACTCTATTGTCCGGCACACTGATGTCCCGCTCACCAGACTGAACAAGGAGAAGGTCAATGTAAGCTGCCTGTCGGGTGCCAGGATCCGCCACATAACGCAAGCACTCAGGTCACTCCAAAGCAGGTACAAGTATGACTCCGTCATTGTCCATGCTGGTGTGAATGACCTGAGACGTACCTCCCTGGACTATGTGAAAAGAGACATAGAGGAGCTCTCTGACCATGTAGCCCAGGCTGGTATGACCCTCACCTTGAGTAGCATCTTGCCCTCACCAGGAATGATGCCACAGTATAAAGACAAAATGATCAGTTTCAACAATTGGCTAAAGTATTGGTGTCATTCAAAGGGGATCCAGTGTCTGTCAGCCTGGGATGACATGCTCGACAAGCCATGTTGCTTCGCTAGGGATGGCTTGCACCTGTCACCCTTAGGCTTTCGTATACTGGCCAAGGCTCTTGCCACCCCATAGTGCCTTTTTTAGGCAAGGCTCAAAGGACAAACCCACCTCCATAGACAACCCAAGGACAAAAAAACTAAAGGTAATGCTACTCAATGCCAGAAGTCTAAACCTCAAGATGCATGCACTCGAGGCTGTCCTCAGTATGGAGAAAATCGATTTCTGTGCAGTAACAGAAACCTGGTTCAAGGCTCCTGAGAGCACCCCAGCACTACCAGGTTATAACTCATACCATGCGTTTCGGCCCCAAAACTCAGACCGAAGCACAAAAGGAGCAGGAGTATCTATATTCATCAAAGATACCTACATCTCCAGGTTAGTGGCACTGCACGAAGCATCGGAAGCCATCCATGTGCAAATAACAGCGGGCAAAACTGCCTTTCAGTTTGTAGCCTGCTACAGAACACCCACCCTATTACAGGAACCCCACTTGGCATTCCTGAGAACACTGGAGAATATGAAGGTCTCTCCAAACACTATGTTATTGGGTGACTTCAACTACCCAAACATTGACTAGGAAAACTACTCAAGCCCAAACACCCTCGCCCAATGGTTCCTTGAATTTATAAACTCTAACACAATGGAACAACTGGTCACCGCTCCCACAAGAGGGAACAACATATTGGACCTGGTCATCACCAACATGGGGACTCTATGTTCCACACCAGAGGTAAACCCCTCATTGGTAAGATCAGACCATAAACAAATTTCCCTGGACATCCATATCCCGTCCCCACCCCCAGCCAAGGAAATCACTGTAAAGAATTTCTCAAAAGCCAGCTTTGCACTTCTCAAGACTGAGGTGGAATCCTTCAAAGCCCCTGGGCCAGAGGATAATATAGCCCAATCCGCAGAATCCTTTACAAATGCATTCTATGAGCACCTGCAGGAATGCATGGATCGTGCTATCCGAAATAAAACCAAGACTCACTCCTCAAAAAACAGGAGACCGGTCTGGTGGACCCCGGCCATAAATAAACTATACAACAGAAGGTGGAAGCTACTACATGACAGAGCAAAATCCCAAAAAGGAAAGGCATCTCTGATCAGTATTAGCAAGAAACTTCGATCCCTCATAAAATCAAAGGCCAGTTTCAAGAAAAATTGCCCTAGACACTAAAGATAATCACAAGACCTTCTTTAGTTATGTCAGGAACATGGGCGGAAACTCCCAGATATGCTCTGAATTGTTGCATAACGGTACAAAATATACTGAACCTCCAGACATAGCCAACATCCTGGCAGACAGATTCAGTGCAAACTTCTCCCCCCCTTCCCCCCAAAGGAGCAAATGCCTATCCCAACTGAATGTAACCTCCCTGAAATCACAGATGCACAGGTGAAAGCTGCCCTCTCCAAAGCAAAAAACACAGCATCTATGGGACCGGATGGTGTCCCAGGCTGTGTCTTACATGAGCTCCAAGAAGAACTGAACCCTCACATTAAGTCATTGTTCAAACTTAGCCTTACTACAGGATATGTACCCAAAGAATGGTGTACAGCTACAGTGGTCCCACTCCACAAAGGTGGTGCCACAACGGACCCTGGAAACTATCGCCCCATAAGCCTGACTAGTCTGGTCTGTAAAGCTATGGAGCGTATTATCATGGAACTCATAAACAAAGACATTGGGAGCCTCCAGACACTGGAACCCACCCAATTCGGCTTTGTTAAGGGCAGATCTTGCCTCTTAAACCTAGTTGATTTCTTTGAAACAGTTACCAAAGTCATAGATGAGGGCAAGGTAGTCCACACAGCCTACCTGGACCTCGTAAAAGCCTTCAACACAATACCCCACTCGGGCATCATAAATAAGCTTACCAGCTTAAATATCAACCCCTATATCACAAGATGGGTTACAAACTGGCTCAGAGATAGAACCCATATGGTCAGAATCACAGGTGCCATGTCCAAATCCAAACCAGTTACAAGTGGCATCCCACAGGGCTCAGTTCTGGGACCTCTCTTGTTCGTATATACTTCTCTGAGGTTCAGGCTGACACGGGGGGATTATGGCTGACAAAGTTCGCAGATGACTGCAAACTGGGGGCCATAATCGAATCTCCAGCTGACACAAGCATCCTCCAAAAGGGTCTCACAGAGATGGATGCTTGGTGCCAGAGCCATGGCCTCAAGCTAAATGCTAAAAAGTGCATAGTCATCCCCTTTGGGAAAAACAAGGTGCCCACAAATTACCACATAGGTGGTAATCCATTAAGTACGGAAGAAGTAATTAGAGATTTGGGGACCAACATAGATAGTAATCTCTCCTTTGATAATCACATTGCCAAAGTGGTTAGAAAGACCTTCTATATAGCCCACCTTATCACGAAAGGGTTCGCATCTAGATCAAGAGAGGTCATTGTGCCCCTCTACTCGTAACTCATCAGGCCCATAATTGAATACAATGCCCCTTTTGGGATGTACCTTACCCGACACCTGCAGCAACTGGAGAGACCCCAAACGTACCTCACCAAGAGGATCATGGGCTACAAACAGATGTCATATGCAGCTCAGCTAAAGAAACTCCAGCTCTACTCAGTTGCTTACCGCCTACTCAGAGGCGATCTATGCCTGACGTACAAAGCCATGTCAAACCCAGAATTAATGGACATGCTCCACCTCAAAAAATCCAAGTTCTTTAGAGCTACACGCTCCAGGGACCTAAACCTCAGCACAAAAATAAATAGGACATGCTGGAGGGACAGATTCATTTCCCAGAGGCTCCCCTCACTCTGGAATAGAATTCTAATTCATGTTAGACATAGCCCCTCGCTGACCCTCTTCAAGCGAAATCTGGATGCGTGGATGGGAAATCGCAAATTCACCCCTGGAATCTCTTCTGTGTCCCTGCTAGACAGAGACACAGTAAACTAATCTTAAAAGGGTACCTTCTGTGACATACTTTACAGAGACACAGTAGGCTAATCTAATAGGGAGGCGGAAGCCAAATACACTCTGGCTAGGCTTATAAATGCCCTAGGGCAGATAGCCTAGTATCTACCTATGAACCTATGAACCTATGAACCTATGAACTTTTATTTCAGAAATGCATGTAGATTCTTTTATTTTGTCAGCTGCTCAAGTTAGCAGTACTAATATTAAAGTGTCCCTTCTTTGACAGGTTCCCAGCTGTATTGTGTGGCTATTTTATATTTTTACATCACATTTTTGGTCCATTTTTCATAAAATTGTTTTTTTTTTGGCAAAATTGTGTTTTTATTTTGGCAAATTAGTGACAAATCATTAAAGACTGAAGTTAGAAAATAATGACAGATATTTGACTTTCAGATTTCATACCATTCAGAAAATTCATACTAATGCAAGACCTATTCTATTATCTTTCTAAGTTTATAAGTGCAATATTTAAAAATTGTCCTTATTTTTGGGCCTTTGTCCCACTTCTTTGTATGGTTTTGTCCAGATTTCTTGCTCTGAGGTTGAGAGGTATGACAAATGTGTCAGGGCCATCACAGTCAGCCAGAGACATTTCAAATTGTGACATACTTCTTGCACCCCACTCCCCCATGTAGTGACTCTGGATGTGTCGAAGCAACACAAGGAGTAGTTATGCAGTGTAAATGTGCAGAGTATCCACCCCATCCAAGGTAGACACAAGTACTAGAGTGGCTTTTCATCTGTCCTTGATTTTTGCAGACTGGTCTGGTTTCTGTCATATTTTTGTACTGTTGATTTATGCTTATTACTCAAAGTGTCTGTTGCTCTGTGTTTAATTAGCAATACTTTAATGACCATCAGGTCAGCTTGGCTGAGATAGTAAGATGCAAGTAAGCTTTAATAAGCATACTGTTAAATAATTGCCAACATTGAAAGCCTTTCTGTTGTTGCCATGTAGAGAATACTTAACTAGATAATGTATAAGCCTTGGGTATTGAAATGCATATGACAGCATTTGTAATAAAGGACAGATTACATTATTTTAAGAAGCTCATTACACTTGGAGACTTCCAGTCATCTCTGCAGGCTTTACCCGTAAACTAAACATAATGCCAATCGTGTGGGCCATAACCTGTACAGTAATCCTTTTAAGCAATGTATCTTGAGCTTATTTCTTGTTTGCTTTTCATTTTTTACTTTGGTCATGTTTTCCCCATGAAACAAGTAGATAGTTGTCAGGCAGCAGGTCTTTTTTTGGATAAGAAACATTTTTACAAGTGGGGGCATCAGACATTTCTACTTTCAGCATGTTACTTGGTACTTTAATAAAGCTGAATATAAATTATAATTAGAACTGCAGTGCAAGAAGTGGTTTGAGTTGAGTGCTACTTGATTTTGACTGGCATTCCATTAATGTATTTAAAAACTAATTTATTTTTTCATGCCTCACAACCTTTTTGTTTCCATCTAGATATTAAGTAAGCTGTCATGCAGCCAATGAATTGAAATATTTTTATTCCTCTACACTTCATTTTGTCTTGATTGGACTCTCATAATGATGGTTTGGCACCCAGGGCAGTGTATTTAGTTAGTTGTTGTGGTTTTGATCATAGCTCCTCCCCTTTCTAGTTGGCTACACTGCTTCCCATTGACCCCACCCATTCAGCTGTCTCCTGCAGCCCCCCCCTTTGATTTGAAGTCACCAGCCGCCACTGCTTCTGTGCGGAGTCTGCATGTCCTCTCTGTGGTCGCGTGGGTTTCCTCCGGGTGCTCCGGTTTCCTCCCACATCCCAAAGACATGCAGTAGGTGGATTGGACACTCTAAATTGGTCCTAGGTGTGAGTGTGTGCATGTGTGCCTTCTGTGGAAGGTTGGGTGCTGGGCTGGCAACTCGACACCGTAAACCTCCTATGCCAATCATAAGTGGACAGATGATCCGCTGTGGCAAACCCTAACTGGGAAAAGCCGAAAGAAGAAGAAGAAAAAGGGTAGGGCATCTGTTTGAGGCCAGTAATCCTCTTTGTGAGGTACTTCTGTGACCTTTCCAGCTGCTACACATCTTGTGAGGTACATTCCACCTGGGTCCCAAGGTCTCTTATCACACATTTGGTGTTAAGTAGACTGCTGTCTATGTAGAAGTTCATGGGTACAGAGTTTTTACCAAAGGGGATTACAATGCACTTTTTTGGCATTGAGCTTGAGGCCATGGCTCTGACACCAGACATCTGTCTCAGCGGGGCCCTTCTGTAGGATTTCCACATAATATGGGGACTCGACTATGGTTCCTAGTTTGCAGTCATCTGCGAACTTCATTAGCCAGAGGCCTTCTGTGGTAGCCTGTACTTCAGAAAAGTAGATACGAAACAGGAGAGGTCCCAGGACTGAACCCTGTGGTACTCCCCTTGTCACTGGTTTGAGGTCAGATTTGGAGTATGCAACTTGTACAGTGTGGGTTCTGTCAGTGAGCCAGTTGGCAACCCATCATGTGACATAGGGATTTAAACCTAGTTTAGTGAGTTTAGCTATAATTCCAGAATGGGGAATGGTGTCAAAAGCCTTGGCGAGGTCAATAGGCTGCGTGAACCACCTTACCCTCATCTACGGCTTTGGTGACTGCCTCAAAGAAGTTGATCAGGTTCAGGAGGCATGATCTGCCTTTCACAAACCCAAACTGGGGGGGATCCAGACTTTGGAGGTTACCAATGTCTTTGTTTATGAGTTCCATGATTATACGTTCCATGGCCTTGCAGACCAGGCTTGTCAGGCTAACAGGACAATAGTTCCCAGAATCAGTGGTGGCTCTCCCTTTGTGGAGTGAGATAACTGTTGCTGTACACCATTCAGTGGGCACAAAGCCTGATGTGAGGCTATGATTGAACATGGTGCTTAGGTGAGTAGCCTATTCATTCTGAAGTTCATGTAAAGTGCAGCCTGGGATGTTGTCCGGTCCCATGGATGCTGTGTTTTTGGCTTTAGAGAGTGCAGCTTTTACCTGTATAGTTGTGATTACTGGGACTCTGCATTCTTCTGGTATAGTTATGGGCCATTTAGGGGGTGGGGGAATAATGTTAGCACTGTACCTATCTGCCAGGATGTTGGCAATATCAGTTGGTTCTGTAATTTTCGTGCTGTTGTGTGGTAACGTAGAGCAGATCTGGGTGTTGCCATTGAGATTCTTGACATAGATATAGAATGCTTTGTGGCTGTCCTTAGAATCAGTGGTGATTTTGTTTTCGTAGCTAGCTTTGGAGGATCTTATAAGGGATCTATGCTTCTTACTGAGGCTGACCAGGGAGCTCCTCCACTCATGGGATTTTGCTCTCTTTAGCAACAATCTCTTCCTTCTGTTGTACAGTTTGTTTATGGCAGGGCACCACCAGATTGACTTCCTTTATTTGGAGGATAGCATCTTGGTTCTGTTTGAAATAGCATGATCTATGCACTTGTGTAAGTGCTTATAGAGTGCATTTGTGTAGGATTCAGCAGTCATAACTGTATTGTCCATCTGCATGGGTGTCATGAAGTTCACCATTTCTGTTTTAAGAAGCATGAAGTTGGCTTTGGAAAATGTTTTTACTGTGGTTTCCTTAATGGGGGGGTGGGAGCGGGATGTGGATATCAAAGGTGATTAGCTTATGGTTGGATCGGACCAACGAGGAGTTGACTTCAGGTGTGGAACACCAGTCCCTCATGTTGGTAATGACTAGGTCTAGGATATTGTTGCCCCTGGTGGGGGTGTGGATAAGTTGATCCAGGGCATTGGAGTTTATGAATTCCAGAAAGCATTGAGCGAAGGAGTTGGTACACGAGTAGTTTTCCCAGTTAATGGTGGGGTAGTTGAAATCACCCATTATTAGGGTGTTTGGTTGAACCCTAATGTTTTCCGGTACATCAAATAAAGAGGAGTGGGAATCTTGGGGCATGGTGGGGAATCTGTAGCAAGCTACAATTTGGATTGCAGTTTTGCCCAGAGTTACTTGCACTTGGATAACCTTGGATGCATTATGCTGAGCAACTAGCCTGGAGGTGTGGATATCCTTAATGAATATGGACACACCTCTGCCTTTGGTGTTCCGGTCCAGGTTACATGACCGAAAAGTGTGGTATGAGTTATAGCCTGGTAGTGCAGGGGTGCTCTCTGAAGCCTTGAACCAGGTCTCAGTCACTGCTCAGATATCGATGTTCTCCATTTTAAGGAGTGCCTCGAGTGAGTGCATTTTGAGATTTAGACTTCTAGCATTGAGTAGCATTACCATCAGTTTTTGCTTGCCTGTTCCTGTTATGGTGGTGAATTTATCATTTGAACCTTTCCTAAAAAAGGCAATATAGGAGTGGCAAGAGATTTAGCCAGTATCCGAAATCCCAGGGGTGACAGGTGCAGGCCATCTCTGGCAAAGCATCATGGTCTGTCAACCATGTCATCTCAAGCAGACAGATACTGGATCCCCTTAGCATGACACCAGAAGCTTAGCCAATTGTTGAAATCAATCATTTTGTCCTTGTGCTGTGGTATTATTCTGGATGATGACAGGATGCTACTCAGGGCTAGGGTCATACCTGACTGGGCTACGAGATCGAAGAGCTCTTCCATGTCTCTTTTCATGTAGTCCAGGGAGGTATGTCTTAGGTCATTCACACCAACATGGACAATGACAGAGTCATATTTGTACTTGTTGTGGAGTGACCTGAGTGCGTGGGTTATGTGCGGATCCTGGCACCCAAGAGGCAGCTGACAGTAACCTTCTTCTTGTTTAGCCTGGTGAGTGGGACATCAGTGTGTCTGACTATAGAGTCACCAATGACTAGTGTGTTGGATACATTGTTTTGCCTTATTGGCTGTGGTTGAGTGGCACACTGAGTCTGTGGGCTATGTGTCATTTGGGTTGTGTTGGGGAGTGGAAGTTGCTTGCGTTTCTGCTTTGGAGGTCTCTGTTGCTTGGGCAGGTTATTATTGAGAGCCTCCTTGAATGTTTTTGTGTTTCTATGTGTGGATTTTGGTGGTGTAGATTTAGTGAGACTATGTGATAATTGTAGTGTGGTGCAAGTGTTTACCTTCTCCTCTTGAATGTCAAGTTCAGTCTTGGTTGGAAAGAGCTTTACCTCCAGTTTGGCTAGATAAGTTCATCTCTCACAGGTTGTAGTGTTGGGTGGTAGGAGGAGAGGGTTGTCTGTGTACATGAGGCAATTTCTACATTGCCCCAAGATGCCCAGATTCATCAGATAGACAGAAGAGAAAACTGGGAGCTGACTCTTGGACATGCATGAATAAAAAACTATTTTCCTCTAGATAAATGAGGAAAGTACGTACAAGAGCTGTTTTTCTCTAAGCAAGTGAGGAAAGTAAGTGCAAAAACTCTTTTCCTCTGTGTAATGAGGAAGGTTTAGTGCTATAGTAATTAGTAACTTATTTAGTGCTAACAACAAGTTCTGAACAAGTGCTGAGCACAAACAAGCAAATTCAAGTGCTAAAACTAAGAATCTGTATCAGACCTCTCAACCAATCAGGGACAAATTTGAACAGAATCAGGGAAAAGTCAGGAAAAAATCAGAGACAATCAGGGACACTTTTAAAATATTAGTGCTATTAACTTGAAACATTGAGAGAATCAGAGCATATGAATTAATACACCTTTTCTGAAGTAAAAGAAGTGTATAACCGTTAATTATTGTCATTATTCATTAAGTGTAATTCACAACCTTTCTGCCCAAAGTCATTAGTTTTAGGAGGGATTCAGAGGGACAGAGCTAAATTTGAGTCAAAATCAGGGAGGTCCCGGAAAATTAGGGACAGTTGAGAGGTATGATCTTTATCTGCATTAGACTAGTTAGAAGAAAGAAACAAGTGCAAATGCAAGCTTTCAAATCAGAAAGTTGAGAGAGAGAGAGAGATGGAAAAGATTGCCCAGACGGCCAATAACTACAATTTCTGGGCCAGAACCCCTCCTTATGTGGTAGACAGGTTACCTAGTGCTTACCACTCCCACTGACAAGCTAGAAGGCTTCCTCCAATACAGAAAGGCTTGGGAGGGCTCAGAAGCTTACATACAGTCCTGGATACAGTAAATTTGTTTCTGGACTACACTAGTTATAGTGCTTTGTGGGTCATGTTTCCAGTGCTTCTCAAATACTTCAATATTATAATGTTTGCACAATCCCCAATGCAACAGTCTTGCCACATTATTATGCCTTTCAGTGTACAGGCCTTCTGCCATTACTATATCATACCCAGCAACAAGATGTGTGCCTGTTTCCCATTCTGTTTTACAAAACCTGTATTTGCCTGTTTCTCCGACATGTTCAATGGATTTCGTAAACTGATGTGTACATAGCCCACTATTTTGGGCCACCAATATTAACCTTTCATTTTTTGGTTTAAATTCACCTCTCTTTAACTATTCCTGTGTTAAATCCTGATCTACATGAAGTTGATCCAGGAGTTTTCTATACTTGCAATTATATGTATGCCTTTTCCACATTTTTTGCTTTCTCATCTGATCCTTCACCGTATATTCTTTCTTTTGTTTTTAGCACATTCAGATGCAGCCTGATTTTTGTCTTCTGTTTTGATTTCTTCTTTCACTTGACAGTAATATGATTCTGCTGAAATAAGCAGGGAAGTAATTTTACACATGTTGTCCTCATGTTTTAAAATGTTCTCCATGTTTGGATCTTGTGAAGTCGGCAAATATGTATGCAGTCCTACAATTGCAGATCTATACATGTAATCATTTTCAAGGAGACCCATACCTCCTTCAAAATGAGGAATATATAAACATTGTTATAAATCATTTGATAAGCATGGAGCATATTTCTTGTTTTTCTGTCCAACTATTCCAGTATCTTTTGGGGCCAGTCAGTCATTCCTAAACTGTAAGTTAGAACTGGGAGAGCAAATTGGTCTATAGCTTGGACGTTGCTCCTAGATGTCAGAGCTGTTTTCAGTATTAATATTAGTCTTTTAAAATATTCCTTACAAAGTTTTATTCACATCTGTTCATGTTTTATTGTTGATCCTTCATCAATTCAGAAATATTTATACATTCCCTCTTGCTCGAGTTCTTTTATAGCACGTTCTTGTCACATTCCTGTCCTGATATTTTCTTGGTGCTGCAGCTTTCCTGCTTTAAAGGTTACCTTTGCACATTTATCAAGACCAAATGACATTCTTACATCATCTGAGAAAGTTTTGACCACTTCCAGTGGAGCTTTCAGCTCATCACCTGATGAACTATACAGTTTTAAATCATCTACATGAAGAAAAGAAGACATCTTTACATGTTGTTGTCTGGGAACCAAATTGTAGCCATGACTTAATCTATTAAGTAGACAGCCGAATGGGTTAAGGGCAAGAGAAAAGAGCAGTGGAAGTGTCACCCTGGAGTACCCCCCTTTGAATGTTTATCCCTAAGACAATAATTTGTCCTTTATTATGGCTTAGCTGCAAAGTGTTTTGCCACGGTTTCATGGTCACTATAAAGTAATTGATCAATGTAGGGTATATCTTATACATTTGTAAGCAGTCTTTTATCCATGAATGTGTGATACTGTCAAATGCTTTTTTGTAGTTAATCCATGCCATGTTTAGATTCTTCCCCTTTTAATTCTCCATTATGACTTTATTTAACAATGAATGATCCTTTGTTCCATATGATGTTTCTTTTGTAACTCTTTTGCTCTATTGCCATGATTATTTTTTTTTTCTTCTAAATGACTATAAACTCTGTTGGCATCAATTCCAATGAACAGTTTATACATCGTTGGAAGGCAGGTTATTGGTCTTTGATTTTTTAGGGCAGCTTGCAGGTTCACTCTTTAGGAGATGTATCAATTTTCCTGTTGTTAACCAGGTTGACATCTGTTCAGGTGTGCATATAAATAGTTCTTACTCATGGCTAAATCTTCATGTAAAGATATTAATACTTTTAGCCAGAAGTTAGGTACTGCATCTGGGCCTAGGGTTTTCTGATTTGGAGCTTTTCTTAATTTTATTTCAATTTCTCTGGCTGTTACTTCATCCCATTTCATATCCTGTACATTTGAACATCTTATTCTTTCTTTTACTTCGTCTATCAGTTCAGTATCTTTGTTCTGTTCCATAGGATCTTCATTGATATTCCTCCAAAATGCTTTTTTCTTCTTTTTTGGTGGTGTCTCTATTCCTTTTGCCTTGTTTCTCAGCTCTCTATAAAACTTTTTTGAATCATTAATAAATTGCTTATTTTGTACTTTTCCTTTATATTTATTTACATATCTTCTAAGTTTTTCTGCCTGTGCTGATATCTTTAGTTAATTATTTGCAATAGTGCACAATAGATCCTGGTCTGTTCTGATTCTGTATGCTGCTTTTATCATGTCTATCTTTCTGATTATTTTTTATTAATTTGCTCACTCTTCTGTATTCTTTTAACAGTGATACTTCTTGTTTTAACTGCTTTATAGTTTTCTCTATTTGATACTTCCATGATGACATTTGATTTCTTCCCTTCCTTTCCCTTACTGTCCTGTGATTTGCTAGTAAGATTTTATCTGTTATTAATTTAGCTGCACAGTAACATATCCTATTTACTTGTGTTACATCACATGAATTACTATGAGCAGTCTTGATTACTGTCTTCATTTGTTTTATCAAACTTCTAATATTTTGGATCATATCAACTTTCTGCAGTTTATTACTTTCATTGATCTTAATATGTCTATCCATCTCTATTAAATCAAACAATTTTCCCTTAGATCATTTTCTTTGAAGCTAAATGCACATTCTTTGATCTCTGTTTCCTGTGGGCATTTTACAGAAAGTTCCAGAAAATCTTGCTATGCCATATTCTCTTCAACTTCATGCTATGTCATCCATTGCTCTTCTTTATGGGAACTACTGGCCAATCACTCCACAACATTGACTGTGCCAGTTATGCAAATCCAACTGAACTTTTGTACTGGTTTCCTAATGAAGGCTCTAAAGTATCTTCATATGACAACTGATCAGATGCTTCCCTCTCTACTAGTTTCTCCTTAATTTGGGGTTTCGTTACCCTATCATGCTGTGATGTTAACAGAGTTGGATTTTCTGCACTAAATCCTTCGCTCCACAAGTAATCCATAACTTCAGTTTCTATTTATTTAACTTCTCCCTTATTAATCCTCTTTTCTACTTCCCCCTTTGTTTTCTTTTTAAATTGTAACATTTTCCATATCTGGACGTCTTTGCCTGTATTTATCTTCAAATATCTTTGGTGCTGCTCTTTTTGTATCGATTAGTTTTGCTTCTGCCTTTGCATAAATATTGCACCACATTAAATCTCTTTTTATTTCCCATGTCCATATTTCTTCTTCAGATGTCTCCTGCTCCTCATGATTATCCTTACTTGGGGGATTCATTCTGTCATCATGCTAGGACATAACCTGTGTGAGACTCTCTACACTAAATCTTTCACTAAGCAGGTATTCCATAACTTCAGCTTCTGTTTTTAACTTATACTTTACTAATCTTCTGTTCTACGTTCCACCTTTGTGATCTTGCTTTTTGTATTGTGAAATTTTCCATATCTATGTGCCTTTCCCTATATTTCTCTTCAGATGTCTTGGGAGCAGCTTTTTTTGTATTAGTTAATTTAGCATTCTCCTTTGCATAAATATTGTACCATACCAGATCTCTCTTTCTTTCCCATGAGCATATTTCTTTTTATGCATTTCAAAAATCTCTAGATTTCCTTGTTTATATTTTCATACTTCCTCAGTCACTTCTTTTTCCAAATAGCTCAAAGTTTCTTGGTCTATATAATGCTTTTCATGAATCTGTTATATTAATGAACACAAATTTACATTTGAAGCTTTTGACAGTTTTTCTATTGCAAGTATTTTTCTTTCCTCTAATTTCTCTCTTAATCTTTTTGTATATCTTCTGTCTGGAAATTCTAGACTTCTTGCAAAATAGTAACAATACATAATTTATTTCTTATCCTCAATAGTCCGCTCTATCATCTTTATGGCTCTTCTTTGACCTATCAGTTTTTGTGAATTTTGTGGACTGCTACTTCCCTCTACAACAGGAGACCATCCTCCCCCAGGCCTGACCTGGCCTCATTGTAAGAATGTTTCCATATTTTGAGGATTCTACACTATCTTTTTATCCACTCCTGGCACCAGTCCACCTACCAGGATTGGGCACTTTTTTATCCCGGGTCTTGTGTACCCGACTGTCTTTTTTCTTTTTTAACTTACTTCTGTCCATGATATGCTATATAAAATACAGTCTATATATCAGTATCGTCTTGGTGAGATTTTGTAAAAATATTGTCCACCTCATGAAGGTACTCACCAAGACGTGTGGACAAATTAAATTCCAGCAATACTATTCTCCTTTGCTTGTATCATCTCTCCATTTGGACCCATATCATTTCTTCATTCGGACCCTGTATGATATGACCACTGATATCACAGTATAATGGCATACTACCAGCTCTCACTGGCATGAATGGGTTAATGTAACTACAGTGTATGTTGATACAGGCCAGTAACATGAAAGGATTGTGATATCTGTGACAGGGGATGAATCCCCAATAAGTTGTAAATAAGCAATAGTTGATATAAATTGGTAACAAAGGCAAGGTAGTTCAGTAACACTGAAGTGAATTGCAGATTTCTTCATAATACTAGTAGTCTAAACTGTGTTTGACTATCATTTGAATGGAATGGGGTCCTAAATTAATATGCTGATGGCTCAGCTGGTAATACACTCAGGGCCAAAACTAATTGATAGAATCATGTAAACCAAAATATATCCTGGGGTGAACTCCCCCATTACTTTTGTATTCTAACTTCAACATAAGACAGAGTCAGGGAAAAAGTGATTACTGTTTCATAGTAAATACTTCCAAGGAGCCTTGTGAGCTATTCCCTCAGAGAATACATACTTCTGTATTGCCATGCACCCTTATTGTGTATTTCCAGGTTGACCTAAGAGTCATTCCTACAGAATGTGCACAATGTCACCTTGCTAGGTACTCACAGTGTCCCCTTGGAAAGGACAAAATGCACTCCAAGGCTACAGAAGATGCTGAATGGCACCTTGCTGTGCACCACTAATAAATCCCCAGGGCACTATGCATTATAGTCCAACAGTACAAGGAGACTGTTGCCCTGCTGTTCACCCTCAGTATAGTCCCATGCTATTCTGAACTCTCGTCTTACAATATGCAGTTTGCACCCTGTTGTGCAACTCAGTATACTCCCATGACATTCTGAACTCTAATCTTACAGTATGCAATGTGCCATCCTGTTGTGCAACTCAGTATAGTCCCATGGCATTCTGAACTCTAACGCTACAGCATGCAATGTGCCACCTTACTGTGCAGCTCAGTATAGTCTCTTCGCATTCTGAACTCTAGTCTTACAGAGAACAGAGTATCATCCTGCTGTGCAACTCAGTATAGTTCCGTGGCATTCAGAAATCTAATCTTACAGTATGCACACTGCCACCCTGCTGTGCAACTCAGTATAGACCCAAGACAGTCTGAACTCTGATCTTATAGTATGCAATGTGCCATCCTGTTGTGCAACTCAGTATAGTCCCATGGCATTCTGAACTCTAATCTTATAGTATGCACAGTGACACAGTGCTGTGCAACTCAGTATAGTCCCGTGGCATTTTGAACTCTAATCTTACAGTGTGCAATGTGCCCTCCTGCTATGCAACTCAGTATAGTCCAAAGACATTCTGAACTCTGATTTTACAGTGTTCACAGTGGCACCCTGCTGAGCAACCTAAAACAATCCCCTGTTATTCTGAACTCTAACCCTGCAGCATGCAATATGCCACCCTACTGTGCAATTCAGTATAGTCATGTGGCATTCTGAGCTCTAATCTTTCTATGTTCAATGTGTCATCCTGCTGTGCAGCTCTGTATAGTCTCTAATGTTACAGTGCTCACACTGGCACCCTGCTGAGCAAGTCTGTAAAGTCCAGTGGCATTCTGAACTCTAATCGTATAGTGTGCAGAGTGCCACCCTGCTGTGCAACTCAGTACATTAACATGGCATTCTAAACTCTAACCCTACAGTGTGCAATGTGACACCCTACTGTGCAGCCCATTATAGTCCTGTGGCATTCTGAACTCTAGTCATACAGTGAGCAGAGTGTCACCCTGCTGTGCAACTCAGTATAGTCCCATGAAATTCTGAACTCTAATTTTAGAGTGTGTGATGTGCGATCCTGCCGTGCAACTCAGTATAGTCCCAAGACATTCTGAACTCTAATCTTACAGTGTTCACAGTGGAACCCTGCTGAGCAACTCAGTATTGTCCAGTGGCATTCTGAACTTTAATCTTACTGTGTGCAGAGTGCCACCCTGCTGTGTAACTCAACACAGTCCCATGGCATTCTGAACTCTAACCCTACAGTGTGCAATGTGACCCCCTACTGTGCAACTCCGTGTAGTCTCTCGGCATTCTGAACTCTAGTCTTACAGAGAACAGAGTATCACCCTGCTGTGCAACTCAGTATAGTCTCTCGGCCTTCTGAACTCTAGTCTTACAGAGAACAGAGTATCACCCTGCTGTGCAACTCAGTATAGTTCCTGACATTCAGAAATCTAATCTTACAGTATGCACACTGCCACCCTGCTGTACAACTCAGTATACACCCAAGACATTTTGAACTCTGATCTTATAGTGTGCCATATGCCACCCTTCTGTCCAATTCAGTATAGTCCCATGGCATTCTGAACTCTAAGCTTACAGTATGCACACTTCTACCCTGTTGTGCAATTTAGATTAGTCCCGTTGCATTAAGAACTTTAATCTTACAGTGTGCAGAGTGCCACCGTGTTGTACAACTCAGTATAGTCCCATAGAACTTGAACTCTGATCTTACAGTGTCCACAGCAGTTTCCTGCTGAGCAACTCAGTATAGTCCCATGGCATTCTGAACTTTAATTTTACTGTGTGCAGAGTGTTACCCTGTTGTGCAACTCAGTATAGTCCCATGGCATTCTGAATTCTAATCTTACAGTGTTTACTGTGCTGCCTGCTGAGCAACTCAGTATAATCCTGTGGTATTCTGAACTCTAATTTTACAGTGTGCAGAGTGCCACATTGCTGTACAACTCAGTACAGTCGCTAACTTTAAACTTTGCAATGTGCCATCCTGCTGTGCAGCTCAATATAGTCCCATGGCATTCTGAAATCTAATCTTACAGTGTGCACAGTGCCACCATCCTATGCACCCTAAATATAGTCCCAATACATTCTGAATTATAATCTTACAGCGTGCAATGTGCCACCCTGCTGTGCTACTTAGTATAGTTCCAGGGTAGTATGCAGTCTGATCCTGTAGTGTGTGTACTGTGTCAATCTGCGATGTACACTCACTCTAGATTCAGAGCACTGTGTAACTCCTTTCCCCACCAATACCTTGAATGTGCAGGAATTGTAATGTAAGAGATTAGTTCTAGCTTTTGCTCTAGAAAGATAACAAGTAGTTATAGTAGCAATACACAGACATTTCAGCAGTTTATCAGAAACTCAGAATCCACATGCTTTATCCACTTAGCCTAGATATTTCCAACACACAAGGCTATTTGCTATTTTTGCTGTCCAGCAGAAGATGGATGGCACAATGAGAGATGTAAGAAGTGAAAATGGGAGCTGTTCAGAATACCAAAGGTGAGGCTAAAGTCTTATATTCAGCAGACTCCTGGTAAATGTGCTTCAGCTTAACCAAGAAGATTGTTTTTAGCTTGCAACTGCTTGCCATATTTTTATTTTCATATTGTTTGCCATGGACACTTTATTTATTTTATTTTATTTTTTCTTTTAAGAGTATATTGAATAAGTTAAAACTTGTCTATAAGAAAATGCCCAGAATTTAATTTAATGCTTGAGATGAAAAAATGTAATTAAATCAGGCTGAAAAAGAACAGTAGTAGGCAATCTGCAGGCCCAGGACAGCATACCATCAAAGACAAATTAAAGTATAAACTCAGCAGCCATTCATAATTCATAGCTTTCAAAACACGTTTCAATACACAGTATATGTTTTATACTTCCTTTACTAATGTTTGGTTATAGTGCAAATGTTGTATCTAGATTAAAGACAAACTGCATTCATTTTCACCTCAGGATAGATTAAGGCTTAGAATGAGACTGTGAGTTTAATTTTGCTTACCACACACTAGAACAGTATGCATCTCACCTGAAAACAGCAGTATCCTTATGATCCAGAGGAAAAAATAAGGCAAAAGCAATATTGTTAACACTTCTCTCTGCAAAAAAAAAAAAAAAGTGTAAGTTATATATGCATTAGAAAAAAAATACAATATTTAATATTTATCATAGTGTGGAAAATGTAATGTATTACTGTATTACAAATTCTAATCGATCATAAAAAGTATACTTCACTTGTTATTGCAGTGAAGTTCAGGAATATTAAAATAAAGAATTACCCAGATGAAAAAGACCATTTTATATGAAGGACAAGTTATACAAAGTAGCCTGGATCCGAGTGTGTCATTAATGCAAATTGTGTTTCGCTTTGAAAAGCACAATGCAATACATCATTGTGACTTCTGAAATATTGTAAAATGCTGAATTATGCATTTTCAGAAAACAAATGGATTTCTTCTTCTTTTCTTTCTTTTCCTTGCATTCATTAGAGGTCTTCTGAGAGCGAGTTTTGACTACATCAAGATTTCTTTTTATTAAACTGCTTCTCCATCTCTAAAGTAATATAACTTCAAGAAAAAGTACAACAATGGCTTTATTTGGATGTGGTAGCAGGTTATGGGTCAAAGAACCATTAGGGGGATTAATTTCTATATTGCAAATTTGAACTTTAAGCACAATTACAAAATAAAATTAAGTCACTCTTAAAAGAGACTGTGATAAAAGTCACACTCAAATGTCCTATGAGGGTCATCGTTTTTCTATCAATAACAATGTCTTGAGTTAACATACCAGTTTGACCCACCCTACACTGATAGTATTCTAGCAGATAATACAGCTTTAGTTTGATACCTATGGCAAATGGCCATTCTAACAAAAGGGTAGTAAAAGACTTGCCTTAAACCCAATGCAGCAGAGAATGTATCTAAAACATTCTGTTAGGTAGTATTAATCCATTTGATATTTCTTCAAAAAAAAGTTTTATGAGTATTGCCATAGAAGTAGATTGTTAAAATGTAAAGGTCAAAAGTTTCAGTTACACTTGGATATTGCAAAATAGTTTGAGGTTAGTTTTCTGTATAATTGTTGTATATGTAATATATACATGTGTGTGTGTGTGTGTGTGTGTGTGTGTGTGTGTGTGTGTGTGTGTGTGTGTGTGTGTGTGTGTGTGTGCAGGGTAGGGTGCCTCCCTCTATCCTCTAACAACATTACATCTGGCCTAACTCATTCTGGATGTTAAATGAACTGTATCTACTACTACTGCCAATTAAGATAACACAATTTAAAAGAACAGAAAAATATAAGTCAGCCTTTGAACCTGCAAAGAACATGCACTCCATACTGATACCAGAAAACTAAAATTTATACAAGTAGGTTCATGTCACAATATTTACAATGCAACTGGGTATGACTCAGCTGTTGTGTATACTTAAGGGATTTCCTCTTGCTTTAAAAAAAGAAGATAAACCTGGACTTTCTTATTGATACAGTATAGCGCATTGGGTGTCAAGCAGTTTTGCATAAAACTGAATTATTCTGATTTATTCCATGGGAATTGGCATACATTTCCTTTGAAGCAGTGCTTCAGAGAACATGTCGAGTTACACCATTCAAGACTATTACAAAGCATCACCAGCTCACAATTAGTTTAGGAACCACCACCACAGTAATTACTAAAAAACAAAGTCTGACCTTCAGCAGGATGTGATACATTTCTGAACTGACTGTCCTCTAATCATAGAAGGACCAACCTTTACCACCCAATACTGAACTGGGTTTATTGTAACTCTTCTAAAATGAACCACTGTCTTTTAACGTTTTACATGCAAAAAAGCTGAAGATAGTTTTACAGAGTTATGGAAGGCTTATGTACATTATAGCTGGTGTTCTTCTTTAGTACAGTTATTGATACAATACACATTTACTAGGATTCAGTAGATACTTAAAAGATAAACTTTTACTCACAGAATCATACTAGCATCTTAATGTGCTATGTATATAATAAGAGGCACACTTTTATATTGATAGTAAAAATGATATTCATACATTATAAAGCTACATCTTCCTTTTCTGTCTTTTTTCACATTTTTAAATAGTTATTCATGGGTAGATGCTGGAAAGGGAAAATAGATTCCATTTCTGTGTTAGAGAAGTACAACTTTTGAACTGTTAATACCCACAATTTCGCTGCTAGACCTCCCAGAATTCAAAAACAATAAAAAGAAATATACAGCATCAACAAAAATAATAATAATAACAGTAATAATAGTGGTTAGCTTTGTTAAAAGTCTAGAAAATAAAACGGATAATTTAGAAGGTAAAGACTTGAAATGTTGGGACCCTCTACAGTGAGTCCCAAAACACAAAGACTGAATGGCTGGAAAAAATTAACTTCAGTATATTAAGTCCGAAATGGCCATTTCTTAGAATATTCAAATTTCTCCAAGTTATGGTGACCTCAGAGGGATATATATATATATATATATATATATATATATATATATATATATATATATATATATATATATATATATATATATATTTCGAAATACCACAATGTCAAACCTTAAAATAATGAGACCAAAAATGCAGTATCCTGAATCTTTAAATCAAGTTTCAAAACATCAAAATACACAACACAAATATAACCTTCCTCTCTCTCCACCATTAAAAACCACACTAACAAACAAAACAAACTACAGCCAACTCCTCTAGGTTTAAGCAGGGGGGAAAGCCCCCTGCACCCCAACACCACCCACTAATTAAATATATCAACTCTAAGATATCACTACCATGAAAAAAACTTTTATCCTTCCACACAATTTCACCTACAATCACTTACATCGGAAAAACATAACATCAAAAGAAAATTATCATTGCTATTGCATTTGTAATACTAAACAAACAACATCAATACCTCACTACAAACATATTTCCCATGCACACACACACACACACACACACACACACACACACACACACACACACACACACACACACACACACACACACAAAACACACACTCAAGCCAAAACTATTCAAGAAACTAAAAAAAACCCTAACACTTTACTCCTAAAATCAATCCAGATTTTTCACTATTTTCTCTTAGCCTACTTCACAGCACTAAAACATTAAAACTGCGCATGCAACTCTTCAGAAAACAAATAGCTCATTTACCTAAAAAATATACACCTGCCATCAGAAAACACATGCTTTAATTCAGGGGGTTGCACCCCACACACCCCCAGCATGTGAGCTGTACCTTCACATCTCAGGTAATTGTATGTCACAACTTCACACAACCAATGGAAAAAAAAAACAAACTCCTCAATTATGATATAATTGAACTATAGCAGTTCAGTTATAGTGTAATTCAATCTGATTACCGCTCACAATAACATGAATTTCTATTCACAATTAAAAGAGCACACGATGAAAGGAATTGAACCCAGATATACATAAAATTCTGGAGGTATGAGGGCATGCTGAGGGGGCTAGCCCATTGGAAAAAAATGGTTTTATGATTTGCAGCCTTGGAAGTATTACTGTTTTGACAGATGACCTTCCAAGAATCCATCAGAGATTAAAAAGACTGGAAAAAGAAAATGGAAGGCAGTTTACAAAGAAACAATGGGAGGACATCTGTACAGCAGGGGTGCAGCCAGTTTATTTTCAGTTGGTAATCTAAGGTTTAATAAAGGTTGCCCCCTCACGCAATCATCCATACTCCATACACATATACACACAGTTTAAATTCCCATTTTTAATTAACAAACTGAGTTTATTACTGTACTGTCTGAGTGGGAAAGTGCAGTCTTCAGAAAATTAACACTTAATCAGTGATATTTTGCATTTAGAAATATAAGAGGATGCAAGAAATCTCTAAATTATGATGAAAATAAAGGTAGAATCATGAACATCTTGAAATTAGCACAGGAATTTTAAAATAAAGTATGTATGGAAATCACGTAAGACATGGGCAAGGAACAAGTAGCACCAGAAAGTATAACAAACTAAAGGAAAGGCTCTAAGGCTCAGCACCATGAAATAAAAACAAAGGAAAGAAAAGCATAAAATATTGTCATATAACATCGATTTTTGGAACAATTAGGCATTTTTCAAAATCTGTTAAATGAATTGTTAAAGAGAGGTGAACTTAAACCAAAGGATGAATGCAGCTCAACATAGTGGTCTTTGTGTGAGATGATTCACAAAATCTACAAAAAAGGTGGGAGATACTAGCATATACAGGCTCTATAGTATAGAATTAGAACTTGAAATAGTTACAAATGAAGTGTGCAGATATCTTGAATGTATGGCTGAGGGTCTATATATTGAAAAACACAATAATATGGCAAGATTGATATATGACTGACTGAATCAATACTGATTTCATGAACTTTACCTTTATCTTAACTTGAAACAAAGAGTGAGAATTGTTCACTAAAAAAACAATCAGTAAAAACTAAATGAAAACACCAGCCATGCTAGAACTTCCAATAAGTGGCCTCCCAAACCTTATGTGAAAGAAGCACATGGGATATATGTAAATGACCATATATGCAAATGACCCTCATGAACATCAGGTGTTTCAGCTATATGGCAATTCTGATTGACCACAACATTTACACTTGAAGTGATTTTAAAGGACAATTTCAGGCCAATAAAGCCAAATCCCACTAGCTATAAATATGCATATTTCAGCCTTATTTTACTCTCACAAACAGAGTGCTTGACTAAGCATATGAACCACAGGGTTGTTATACCCAGCTGATGTCCATTATCATTAGGGTGACTGCAAAATATCCCAACAAAGAATGAGAAGGTCACACTGAAAAACCAATCAGTAAAAACTAAATGAAAGCTCCAGCCAAGCTAGAACTTCCAATGAGTGACCTCCCAAACCTCCTGTGAAAGAAGCACATGGGATATATGGAAATGACCTCATGAACATCAGAATCAATCAATTCAGAATCAGTAAGAATCACCATATAGCTGAAACACCTGATGTTCATGAGGGTCATTTGCATATATCCCATGTCCCTCTTTCACAGGAGGTTTGGAAAGTCACTCATTGGAAGCTGGAGTTTTCATTTAGTTTTTACTTTATCTTATCTTGTGAATTAAAATGGCATTCTAAGCTGTAAACATTTAAAGAAATTAAAAATTAGGAAACTATATTTAGATAAGTATATTATATAATTTCAGAGGTTGTAATTTGTTTGTTGTCTATAAAAAAGTACAGTATAACAGCATTCTGGACACGCACTTGCCTAGCTTTCCACCTATTGGCAGGTGGACATAGTGTATAAACTCTTAAATCTACTTTCTATATGACCAATCCATTATGCAGATATTGAATAAAACAAAGCAGAATAAATGGCCACTCCTTCCTAAAATGATTTTATCACATGCTGGAAAGGAATAGGGTAGTAGCTAATATTTTTTCTGTGTAAAACAGTAACTCTTGCTCTTGGTTCTTCCAACAGACTGAATTCATTGTGCTCATTACTTAATTGAATAAACCAGCAAGCATTAGAGAGAGAGAGAATGCATAAAGCATTTAGCAGCGTAAAGCAACATGGCTACACCCCTGATATGGATGCTTTGAAGTGGCACCCTTCAGCACTGGTACTGGGGGGGGTGCCTCTGTTCTACCTATTTTATTAGCTCATCTTCCAAGACCTTCTATTTTATATCAAAGTCCCCTGTGGTAACCCACCTCAAACACTTAACAGAAACCTATGCATACTATTCTCGTCTGGAATCCCTTAACACAATTCAGTCATAAAACTACATAAGGTTATATTTAAAATACCTTTTAGTTACAAATCCAAGTTATTATTTTTTTCTCTTGGAGGTATACTCTTAGGAATTCAACTAATCTTTCTTAGTGTGCTCCCCTATACTTCTGCAACAGAGGTGAGACTAACTGGGCTGTACTTCACAGGTTCAGTTCCTGCTGTCTCACACCACATTCTCTAGACAGAATTATTGTCCAATGTTCTTTAGCTTTAGCACTAAGAAGAAGTCCCTTAAATAGCTCAGCTGTGTGGGACTCTAAGTGTAGCAGCTATGTTTTTGAAGATCCTTCATGGAAGATCATTAAGCCTTGGTCCTTTATTCTCTTTATGTTTAATAAGCTCCTTCCTAAGAGCATCGTTTTAACTTAGCCACCTGTTATCAGACACTGCCTACTCTGTTATCCCCCTTCCAGCATAGAGGTCTCCCTTTTATTATTAATGAAGACTGAGGATTAAAATCAGCAGCTTCAGTGTATTCTTATCCTCTTTGTTTACCCTTTTATCCCCCATTCTTACTTTTGTTTGTTTACCTATATACATAAAAAAATCTTAATTTATTCCTTCTTCTGATTCCTTCTACAACTTGCTTTAGTATTCCTTACAGATATTAACTTTTTTTCCTTGATTCTTATAATCATACGTACACTCTTTTCTCTTATCTTTAACATTTTGAAGAAACCTTTCTTTCTGGTCATTGTCTTGCTCATTTTCCTTTAAACTCACCTCAAGTTCTTCTTTCTATTTTCTAATTTTAATTCTGTAAAAACAGCCCATACGTATGGTGCTATATATACATGTGAAACTGTGTATCCATATATATATATATGCAAATGTAGTGCAGACTGCATAGTCATATTAGAAACATGAATGGTGGCACAGGCTGACAGAGTAGAAGCACATACATATTTATGCCACTTTCTTGTCATGCATAATTATCCCATGCAACTCAAAGGCTTGATAAAGTAAGACTGCCGACCCTTGACAGCTAAAATATAGCTTCTCGCTTTTAGTTATAGCCCTTCCAGTATAGTAGCATTTAATAGCCACCCCATCAGAACCTTATGTTTAACAGTATCTACTGCTCATTCATACAACACAATGTCCATATTAGGCAGCTAAAGTCACCCACAAAGATCTTTCATGCTCCTCTTATCTCACTGCAGCCAGATATAACAAGTTGTAAATAATAATTTATGTAAGTCCTCTTCCTTTACAAAAAAAAGAAAAAAAAATCCACACACCTTAACAGTGAGCTTTCTGGCTAGGGCTGCTTTCATCACCTTGGTTCATAGGTTCATAGGTTCATAGGTTCATACTAGGCTATCTGCCCTAGGGCATTTATAAGCCTAGCCAGAGTGTGTGTGGCTTTCACCACCCCTTAGGATGAGAATACTATACCCATTAGTTTGCTGTGCCTCTGTCCAGCAGTGATACAGAGATGATTCCCGGGGTAAACCTATGATCTCCCATCCACTCGTCAAGATTTCTCTTGAACAGAGTCAGTGAGGGGCTCTGCCTCACATGGACTGGGATTCTGTTCCATAGTGTAGGGAGTCTCTGGGTGATGAATCTGTCCCTCCAGCACGTCCTATTTATATCCGTGTTGAGGTTTAAGTCTCTTGCTCTCGTGGCTCTGGTGGATTTGGATTTTTTGAGGTGAAGCATGTCCATTAATTCCGGGTTGGACATGGCCTTGTATGTCAGGCACAGATCACCTCTGAGCAGATGGTATGCGACTGAATAGAGCTGGAGTTTCTTCAGTTGGGCATCGTATGACATATGTTTGAGCCTTTATCCTTTTGGTGAGGAACTTTTGGGGTCTTTCCAACTGCTGCAGGTGTCGGGTAAGGTACATTCCGAATGGGGCGTTGTACTCAATCATTGGTCTGATAAGTGAAGAGTACAGGGGTACAATGACCTCTCCTGATCTGGATGTGAATCCCTTCTTGTTCAGGTGGGCAATGTAGAAGGTCTTCCTAACCACTTTGGCAATGTGAGTGTCAAAAGAGAGGTTACTGTCAACCTGGGTCCCCAGGTCCCTGATAACTTCTTCCGTGTTTAATGGATTACCACCTATGTGGTAATTAGGGGTTACCTTGTTTTTCCCAAAGGGTATGACTATACATTTTTTGGCATTTAGCTTAAGGCCATGGCTCTGGCACCAGTTATCCATTTCTATGAGACCTTTCTGGAGGATGTCTGTGTCTGATGGAGTGTCAATTATGGTGCCCAGTTTGCAGTCATCTGCAAATTTTGTCAGCCACAATCCCCTATGTTTGCCTGCACTTCAGAAAAATAAATGCCGAACAAGAGGGGGCCCAGGACTGAGCCCTGTGGGACACCGCTCGTGACCGGCATAGAGTCTGACATGGCACCAGCAACTCTAACCCTGTGTGTTCTGTCCTTGAGCCAGTTTGCAACCCATCTTGTGACATATGGGTTTACATCTAAGCTGGTGTGCTTTTCTATGATGCCCGAGTGGGGTATTGTGTCGCACGCTTTTGCTAGGTCAAGGTAGGCTGTGTGAACTGCCTTACCCTCATCATTGGCCTTAGTGACTGTTTTGAAAAAGTCGACCAAGTTCAAGAGGCAGGATCTGCCCTTGACAAAGCCAAATTGGGTAGGATCCAGTGTCTGTAGGTCCCCAATGTCTTTATTTATGAGTTCCATTATGATCCTCTCCATAGCTTTGCAGACAAGGCTCGTCAAGCTTATGGGGCGGTAATTTCCAGGGTCCGTAGAAGCACCGCCTTTGTGGAGTGGGACCACAGTTGCCATCGCCATTCTTTGGACGTATCCTGTAGTAAGGCTAAGATTAAACAGCAGCCTTATGTCTGGGTTTAGTTCCTTATTGAGTTCATGTAGCACACAGCCGGGGACACCGTCGGTCCCACTGATGCTGTGTTTTTGCTTTAGAGAGAGCAGCTCTCACCTGGGCATGTGAGATGTTTGGGAGGCTAGACCCTGGTGGGGTATATATTTTTCCTTTTGGGGGGGGGGGGGATTTGCACTGAACCTGTCTGCCAGTATGTTGGCAATGTCTGTGGGTTCAGTGATTTTTTATCATTTTGGACTAATTCTGAGCATATCTGGGAGTTTCCACCCAGGTTTCTAACATAGCTAAAGAAGGCTTTATGATTGTCTTTTGTGTCATTAGCGATTTTTCCTCAAAGTTGGCCTTGGATGATTTTATGAGTGATCGTAGTTTTTGCTAGTATTGATCAGAGATGCCTTCCCATTTAGGGATTTTGCTCTGTCATGTAGTAGCTTTCTCCTCTTGTTGTAGAGTTTGTTTATGGCTAGAGTCCACCAGACCGGCCTGCCTTTGGTGGAAAGGGTCTTGATTTTATTAGGGATTGCTTGATCCATACATTCCTGGAGGTGCTCGTAGAAGGCATTTGTAAGGGTTTCAGCAGCGTGGGTTGTGGTTTCCACTGGCTCGGGGGCTTTGAAGGATACCACTCCAGTCTTAAGAAGTGTGAAGTTTGCTTTTGAGAAATTCTTCACTGTGGTCTTTTTTGCTGGGGGTGGGGGTGGGATGTGGATCTCCAGTGAGATTAATTTATGGTCTGATCTCACCAATGAGGGATATACTTCCGGTGTGGAGCATTTTTCCCCATGTTTGTGATGATCAGGTCTAGTATATTTTCTCCTCTTGTGGGAATGGTGACTAGTTGTTCCATAGCATTTGAGTTTATGAACTCAAGGAACCTTTGGGCTAGGGTGTTGGGGCTTGAGTAATGTTCCCAGTCTATGTTTGGGTAGTTGAAGTTACCCAATATGATGATGTTTGGAGAGACATTCATACTCTCCAGTGTCTTCAGGAAGGCTGTGTGGGTTTCCTGAGTTTGAGAAGGTGGTCTGTAGCATGTTACAAACTGTAGGGCAGTTTTACCTATGGTTAATTGCACCTGGATGGTCTCCGATGCTTCGTGCGTTACCACTAACCTGGAGGTGTGGGTATCCTTTATGAATATGGATACTCCCCCTCCTTTTGTGGTTCGGTCCGGATTTTGGGGCCGGAACGCATGATATGAGGTATAACCTGATAGTGCTGGGGTGCTCTCAGGAGCCTTAAACCAGGTTTCAGTCACAGCACAGACATCGATGTTCTCCATACTGAGGAGGGCTTGAGGCGTGCATCTTGAGGTTTAGACTTCTGGCATTGAGCAGTATTACCCTTAGCTTTTCTCCATTTTTGTTTTCTAGGGCAGTAGGTTTATCATTTGAGCCTTGCCTAAAAAAGGCACTATGGGGGTGGCAAGAGCCTTTGCCAATATCTGAAGCCCAGGGTGACAGGTGCAAGCTGTCCCTTGCGAAGCAGCGTGGCTTGTCAAGCATGTCACCCCAGGCAGACAGATATTGGATCCCCTTAGAATGACACCAGTAATTAAGCCAATTATTAAAGCTGATCATTTTGTCTCTGTATTGTGGCATCATTCTTGGTGAGGGTAGGATACTGCTCAGGGTCAGGGTCATACCGGCCTGGGCTACATAATCTGAGAGCTCCTCTATGTCTCTTTTCATGTAGTCCAGGGAGGTACGTCTCAGGTCGTTCACACCGGCATGTACAATGACTGAGTCATACTTGTACTTGCTGTGAAGTGACCTGAGTGCTTGTGTTATGTGGCAGATTCTAGCGCCTGACAGGCAGCTTACTGTGATCTTTTCCTTGTTCAGTCTGGTGAGTGGGACGTCAGTGTATCTGACTATGGAGTCACCTATAACAAGTGTGTCTGGCATTGTGTTTGGCCTTAAGGGCTGTGACTGTTTAGCACACTGACTTTGAGAACTATGTGTGCATGTCTTATGTCTTGAGGTGGCAGTTGCTTGGGTGTCTGCTTTGGAGGCCTCTGTAGTTTTGGTAGATTTTTGATCAGTGCCTCAGTATGTCTTTGTGTGTTTATGTGTTTGTTTTGCAGTTGTGATAGTTCTATGTGAAACTGGGTTTGTGGTGTGCATGGTTTCCTTCTCCTCCTGTCTGGTCTTGCCAGTCCTGAGTTGAGAGAGCTCAGCCTCCAGTTTGGCTATATAGTTGCATCTCTCACATGTATTTGTGTTTTGTGGGAGAAGGAGTGGGTTGTCTGTGTACATGAGGCAATTGTAACATTGCCTCAAGATGCCCAGATTCACCAGCTGAACAGGAGAGGACGCTAGCAACTGACCCTTCGACATGCTAGAAAAAGTGAAAGAGTTTGCTGTGTAACTGAATCAGAAGGGACCTATAGGGAAATGGGTACTCAAGGGGATTCTAGGCTAATGTAGTACTTTGTTTAGTATACAAGTACTTTACCTATATAAAAATGCTTTAAGAGCAAGTGCTGAGCTTTACCTATATAAAAATGCTTTAGGAGCAAGTGCTGAGCTTTTGAGATAGAGAATAGACTGTTTAGATTGCAAGTAGAGAAGTTCTAAGGGAAAAATTGAAAAGCAGACTTTACGGAGATACTTTTGGTTGCAGAGTTGCTTGGCATTGTCATGTTGAGTCAAGGATGTATGGTACTTCCCATGGCATACCATCTCATGCATCCATTACCTGAAGTAAGTGCAGGTGTAATCACTGTAGTTCATTTACAGGACAAAGAGAATACTCAAGCATTTCACAACAAATGTATTCCCTGCTACTCATATAAAGGGACTGACAAACTTGGGTGTGAGTACTCATGTTTGCACACTCAGTGACATGTCATAAGTCCAATGTACATATAACTGAACTCCTAGGGGGATACAAATAGCCTGTAGGCATTGAAACAAAAATGCACATATGCCATTATATAACACCACATGTGAAGTGCTAATGCTACCTGCAAGGCAAGGAATCTCAGTCATAGCCAGTAGTTCATCAAGTGTAAAAATCCAGGTAGATGTACAAACTGACAAATAAATGCATTTAAGCAAAATCAAAAGAACAGTAAACATAAATGAGTGCTTACATATTATGTATTTGATATTTTGATGCATTCTTTCCCTCTTCTTGTTAGAAGATGAAGGATCTCGACCATCCACAACAACAATTACCATTCTGGAAAACATCTGTCAGCTCTTTCCTGAGATAAAATCTAAAGGAGGAGGAAATGGAACATCTAGTACGATAGCAATTAAAGCTAATATAGGAATGATGTCTTGACCTTCTAGCCTGTTCATAATGTCCAACAAATCTGAGATGATTTTTCTAGTGACACTGCTGTAGGGCACATGCTGAGAATAGCACAGTAGACGTATATTGCCAAGTTTCCAGAGCTGCTGATAAGTATGGATCAGGAAATGTATAGAGTATGTTGGCACAGGTTTCAGTTATAACAGTGGCTGTGCAAATAATACAACAACACTGCTGTCTAAGGTGTTTTGGGTGAAGATATTCTATGCCATTTATAAAGAGAGGATACTACTTGCTAGAAACCATTGTATACCACCAAGAGCTCCAAAAACAGCATGTACATTCGTCACTGTCCAGTATATATACTAACATTCTGCAGGTCCTGAGATGAATTGCCAGCAAGATGCCTTATTCATTGTGCTACTAATGTGGCTTGGTCACAGTAGATGGCTGACCCTCTCTGCTGTGGCTTCCACTTCATGCCATATGTTGGACACCATCTTCTGACGTGCCTCTTGCTGCTCCTTTTGCACATGAAAAGAGGTACAGACAAACACACACTCACATGCACACACACACACACACACACACACACACACACACACACACACACACACACACACACATATACACATGAGCCTATATACATATATGCATGCATGCACACCTACATACACTCTTAAAGATGTACACATGCATCTATACCTCATTCTGTCATCATAAAAAGCATAGTATTGCAAGTTCCTTTATCAGCCTTGTCTCCTTCACTGAGCACAAGCATGTCCATGTCAGATATGTGAGTGGAAGTACAAGCATGCAAATACACCTATGATGACCACTGACTGTCATGCAAACCTTGAATGTATATAACTGTCAGAACGCATGGAGAACATGAAGCAACAGCATTTACCTATACAAGCAGTGACATGTTGCCATGTTACATAACATGTCTTGCAAAAAGCATACATTCATAGAACATACATTGCAAGGGGTGACTATATGTCCAATCCTTTAAAGGCATGGTACACACATAGCACATACATATGAGACAAAGTATATGCCCAAGACACACACATTCATCTTAATGTAATGAGATCTGCATCATCATCATGATTAATTTTTTACATACTTGGTATAACCGTAGCCTCTCATTTTTTCTGACAAATGTAGTGGTATGAGAACATCACACACTGGTATGAATAAAAAAATGTGATGAGTGTGCAACTAATAGAAATGAGATGACCCACAGTGGTATATACACCTAGCTGAAACACATTCTGCAAAAAACACAGCAAAGAGTAATACTAGTTTTAAGTATTTTAAGAAATTCCTGTAGTTTTAGTATTATGTTGATTTAAGTAAATTGGTTAAGTAAGGGCAGAGACAGGAAAATATCCATCACAGAGGGGAAACATGAGGCAAGCACTGCATTTCTTGTATCAATTAGTAAGTCAATCAAGTTTAATTACTACACTTAAATCTCAGCACAGTATAAATTAATATTAAGAGAATATGTTGACCAAATGAAAGAACAGAAAGAAAAGCAATAAATTAAAATAAAATGAGAAAAAATAAGAGTTTAGTCAGCAACAACATTGATTATGATGCAGTAATAAAGAAAAATAAAACAATGTCAAAACATCTAGGAATGATATAGGAGAGATGCTGAGAAGCATGACAAGATACCAATATGAGATAAGCAAAGTGCATCCATCTCACTTGGATAATCTAGTTTGGTTACCTGACAGATATTAAAAAATTGGTGTTTAGTCTGACAGCATAACTGGAAAACAATGTCTAATATTAAGATACACCCTGGGATTCATGAAGCTCGGTGCAAGGCCGGCGTTAGGCTTGCGCCTACCGTGCGGCATGAGGATGGCACAGTAGCACCAAATGCATAGTAATGAAGGCGTGCTGCCGACACAGCTACGTGCACAGGAAAGGAGCGCGACTGCATAGGGCGTGTCAAAGTGCCGCACGGAGGCATGGAAATGGCAGCTGTCGATGTGCAACCTAAAATGCTTGCATATAACAGGTTGCAAGATAGTAACCATGTCAGTGTCCCTGGATACTGAAACGTATGCAAAGCATGCAAGAAAGTACCTGCGAACACAAAGTGACGAAGCAAACAGAAATGCACGGTAGGGAATAACGGGTCCCTATCCCGTGAACAAATGACATGGAAGACCGTGTGGCCGTAGTTCAACGCAGTGTAGATAGCCATACCAAGTGGAGTGAAATGCATCATATATTAGCAATCCGCCAGTAGGTACATCCAGCCCAATGGTGGGGGTCACCAGTTGACCAATAATGTGAGGGAGGGTACACAGCTGGGCAGATGTGTCCATAACAAAATACACGAGAAATGTAGATATCTAGCGACCGTACGTCCGAATTCTATCCCACAAGGCATGTAATAGTCACATACAAAAGGTATGTCCGTATTTCACATACCAAATGTGATAGGAAATAGAATAAGCATGTAAACGAAACAGAAGGAGCATGCAAACAGCCACAACAATAAGGACACATGTAGGCTGAAAGGAACAGTATTATCCGTACCATCGACTAGGATTACCACCTGTCCCACTTTGCAAGCGACAGTCCCTCCTTGGGCAGTTGTGTCCCAACAAAAACCTGTAACAATGGCAAATGTCCTGAGATTATAGGACAAAATGATTCCCTATACGTTATGTAATAGTTGCATCAAACAGGTTTTCTGTATCTAAATTACATAAATATTATAAGAAACAGAATGAGTTGGAACTGCTACAAGAATAAGCTTTGATATAGGCAAGACGTCTAAGTTCTATCCTGTGTACTGCCATGGGTATGTGTTGGCCTGTAAAATGTGATGTGAGTACCAAAAATGTCCCACTTTGGCCAATTGAAAAGGTGGCATCCCTACCGTCGACTGTGGGGAGGTGTTGTCCACTACAGTCGGATATGTGTATGGAATATATCCCATCCTGGACATAGGAAAAGGTGGCATCCTACCAATGAGTGCAACAGGCTGCCAAAATCCGGAATTCAGTGGTACAAGCCGAACTTTTCAGGATGTGTCACAGTCGAACGGGTAGTCCCCGTGTATACCAAACATGTAATGAAAGAGAAGTATGGGCGTGTACCTATGTGTGTGAGGTATAGCATGTGGAAAGCAAACATGGCAGGGTAGTCCACACAACCATACAGGTACCAGACATATGTAGGGTATTCAATGTGTCACTCTGGCCGTGTCATGGGCCAACAACTAAAACACAGATGTATGGGGTGTGAGGAATCTGTGCGTGTGGAGTGGATGGGTAATGGTACAATCCTCCAAGGCGATACTGTGTCGTATGCAGAATAGGTGAACCAGAAGTGTATGAGGGAGCAGCGGGTGAAGCTGAAAGAAACACAAACACACGTATAAACAGCTGCAATACAACCAGACAGGCCATACTGTAGAACACAATCCCACAAACAGATGAATATTGAAATGTATAGATATGTCACCGGCACATACCCACAGATTGGTCCTGAAGGAACTGGCCATAACAAATGCAACACACCTGGATGGAACTGGCCATAATAAATGCAACACACCTGGATGCATAATGGACTACCCAGCATCCCCTCCACATCACGTAACCCGCTCCCGTCCCTCAATGTCCACCAAATCCAGCTGTACTTGGCCTACTGGTGTGGTGCAGCCACAGCTACACAAAGTGACCACTATGCATATGTAATAGGTAGTGTCACCCTAGGCAGTTGCAGGATTGCACATGACCTCAGCACATTTTCTTAAGTCCAAAACGATGTTCGGTATACCTCTTGTTGTGGATCGGTACAATTTTTGGATATCCCTCATGGGATACGTAACCTGTGTAAACATTAAAACGGAAGACATGAAGTCCAGTCCTTTAGATATCTGGATAGAAGTTGGAATGCGCATCAGAGGTGTACGACACTGTCCAGCCCTAAGTGGTCATGCATAACCTACTACCTAGGATCAAACACTTGCCCGTGACGCATGTGTCCCGACACGAATAAGCGGAAATATATTGCACACATTCGCATAGTGGCAAATGGTATAAGGGTGATGAAGGCACTGACGTAAACAGGATAACCCTGATCTACTGTGTGAGGGGCACTTAATGTGTGTGTAGGTGTGACCGACCATACCTGTCAACCTCTGAGAGCAAGATATCTGAACAAAGCCGTGAATAAAAGTATACCTGTCAGCCTCTAAGAGCAAGATATCTGGACAAATCCGTGAATAAACGTATACCTATCAACCTCTGAGAGCAAGATATCTGGACAAAGCCATGAATAAAAGTGGGACAAAGGCCCAAAAGTATGGACAATTTGTAAAGAAACTGAGAAAGTTGATAGAATAACAGTTTGTACATTGGCATTAATTTCCTGAAGAGTATGAAGTCTGAAACTCAAGTGTCTGTCATTATGTTCTGATTTTAGTCTTTAATGACTAGCTACTGATTTGCCAGAAAACAACAGTGTATTACAGAGGTCCGTAGATATTTACAGTAACAAACCTTCACATTTGTTTACTGTACCACTGCATACCTGTAGTTAATTCATGTCCAAAATAATAATCCTCATATGAATGCATACAGGAAATAGTCAAATGTGAATGGGAACACCCCTCACCGTGGATTATGTATTGTAACCACCCCCACCCATATTATGTATTGCCAACATAAAAAGCTGCTGACAGGTGCCGAAAGACCTGTGTCTGTAAACACAGGTAAACCTCTCTAAAATGGACAAATGCTATCCATGTGCTTCGTCTGACATTTGAATTCTGTCTGGGCAGTTCTGTTCACCAGGCAGACAAGCCTAAACCCAGATCACCACAGGAACACCCTGACAATCAAAGATTTGTATGTGCCAGGACTATAAGCCTTGGAGTTCTGCATATCCTTGGAGTGATTAAATATGCAGCTTGGGTCCAGAGCAGTAGGGAATAGGGAATATGTAATATGTAGTACCGCATTTTTCCCAGCAGGAGAATGGATGCCTGTGTTGTAAGTGAAGCGGTGAGGCATATGTTAATGTAGCTATGTACTATGGGTATGCATATAAATGAGGCAAAACACCAATAGTATAGTGGTTACAGCATCCGGCCAACGTGAATGCAGTCCCAGGTCAACTACGACTTCAGCACATATGAGTGAACGAATGCATGTGTGCTGTAAAGACATTTAAATATGTGAAGGTGAACGTGTGTTTTGCATATGTCCATTAACCGTATTACAGATATTGTACTGGTACCATCACAATTAAGAAAGCCCATGTAAGCACAAAGACTTAGTAAACATATGTAACCCACAATAAGGATATGCAAGTGCACCTGCGCGTGTGTAATCCACTCACAGCATAGCAAATGAATGCTGTTTTCTACACGTTTATTTATATATCTATATATGGATATATATATATATTTGTGTATAGATATATATCCACAGACTTAAACTAAATAAATATATGAAATAAAGAATGTACAGACATATATATATATATATATATATATATATATATATATATATATATATATACACACACACACACACACACACACACACACACACAATTACATTAATCGATATATACATAACAAACACAGAAACATTTGTCCTTGTAGATATAACACATGTACATAAAAAGGCTACGACATAGCTATTATGGATAGACATACAGACATGCAAGAAAGGTAAATACACTGCTGCTTTCCAAACCATTGCCCGGAAAGTACCAGTGTGCCAAATCTGCAAGTTCTACTATTTAAACATGGATATAGGTGTCCTTTGCAGGACTCCAAAAAGTGTTGTCTACAAGCAACGTCCAGTATTTATCAACACAAAGGAAGTCACATCCGCAGCTACAATATAGCTGTACATGCAACAGTAGCTTGTGCAAGGGTAATAACACATGGGTTGACAGAATGTATGACATATGTCCCGATACGTGGAGAGTGGATAGTGTTTAGAAGTATCTTCATACTTTATTATCGCTCACATTAAATATGTCTTATGACTACTGTGGAGGGGTGTCAGATATGGGAATCATGGATATGCAAGAATGGGCCTAGGTTTACAGGTGTTGGTTGGCACAGATTTATTAGGTCCGCCCCATGGGAGTGATTAATATTCCTATGTGGGTATAGCACACGCCTATACCTTCCAAACATGAAGAACCCATCTACTGGATATTGTGTAAACCATTGTGGGAAGACGTAGGGACTTATATCAGTGTCATGTAAGCGATTATCATGGATGTACATGCGTACGAATAAGATGGTAACCATACCTCTCAACCTTTCAGAATAAGACAGCTGGACAAAGGCATATTTAAATAAGTACAAATAGGGACTATGTTAAATATTCCTCTGACAAAGTTAGAACATTGATAGAATAATGGATAATTCATTAGTATGAATGTTTTGAGGGTTATTAGTTATAAACTACTAATGTATGTCATTATTATCTAACCTCACAGTCCTTAATGACCTGCCACTAATTTACCAGAAAGGCACAATAATAACAAAGAAGGAACAACATTATAAGTCTAAGTTCGGGACATTTACCCAACATGTGTACAGTTGAGAGGTATGAAGGTAACCCTGTTCTAAATAAATGTACAGAACTAGTGATATCAGGTGGACAGGTGTGAAGAAAGACGGGATGACAAATGACAAAACATGTATAAGTCAAAAGCATGTACCTCGATAAATGTGAATGAATACTTATGCCCTGTGATAGTCAATGTGGAAGGTTAATAGTGTCCCTCAGGGTGTTATGCAGTGTCCCTGATACAGTGTCCAGTCTCCCACACTCGCATGTGAGTTCTGCCACTGACGGACATCGCAAATACCGGCGAACACATAAGGTAGATGATAGCATAATATGTTTTGATTAGCACCTGTTGGCTTTTGTGAGGAACACAACACTCTTGGCGGGTGTGTCCTGAAAAAGGAATGTAATGGCATCTGGCCTGTGATTTCTTCTTGTGTGTAGTGGTGTAATACAATGATATATCTTGTATCAGAAACAGATACATGTGATAGGAAACAGTATTATCGACTATACTACTACAAGAAAACTCTGGAGGTATGAAAAGTGCTGAAGTAGTCAGTTCTGTATTGACCACAGGTATGTGTTGACATGTCAAATGTCACAGCTGTATATATAGTACCTATAGGGCTATCACCGTTACAAATGATGAAGGTGGGAGCTGCTTTGTAGAAATGTCAGACGTAGCACGTCAAACCATACCTACAGCCATGCATACTCCACAAATAGACATATTAGCACACAGCAAAGCTTAGGCCAGGGGTCATGGAGCCTTGGCAGGTGTGTATGAGTAGAGGAAGTGTAGAACAAGGCAAGATGTCTGCCGAGCTATTCAGCAATATCCTGTAGGGGTGTGTAAGACAGCCCCTAAACCGAACGTTGCACAGACAATGTTAGGATATGCAAATTACCCCATTTGTAGGTGAAAGCTATGCAAATGATTTAAATCTGCGATACATGTAACAGTACGCTGTCCGTGCAAGATTAGAGTTATGTGCAGAAATGTACTCGGATGTTAACCGAGTTACGTTCTGCAAGTAGCTAAACGGAGCAATGTCAGCTGCAAATAAAGGATGAATTCAGTTGAAGAAGCATGCCAATGGCCAAATATAAGGCCAGTGGCATATTTTTCCATTGTAAATTAATAAAACTCTATTTGTCCTTCCCCAATCTCCGGTGTGTAAGTGTAGCGCAGCGGCGCAAAAACGCGCTGTGCTTTTAAAACAAGAGAAATATTTAAAATACACATAGACATTGTAATTATCATTAACAGTTAGTTCACCATGCAGGTGAATGGCAAGCTGAAGACAAGACGGCTACTGAGTACTGGTTACTATGTGTGGAAGCGCTCTGTCAGAGATGTATCCAAGCATTAGTAGGCAATCTGGTGCAATTGAGGCTGAGGATAGTGAATCACAATTTGTCATGCCATATGGGCCAAGCCACTACAGTGGAAGAGTAGGTTAAGGGGACTATCAGAGTAAAAGATTGGTGACATCATGAGTGTGTATGTATAATCATGAGTGTGTATGTATAAAACACTGTAATCCTATCGGAGCAATGCCTCACATGTTTGCTGTCAGTTACTCATCAGTGGAAGAGGCGTGTTATGATTTATCCTAGGTACAGTCAGGAAACTGATGGTGTACACCATGGATATCACTGAAGTTTCATGCAAACCTGCTGACAGTGTGTTCACACCTGTGCGCGCCTGTAAGCCTGAGTAAGCATGTGTGTGTGCGTGTCAGCCCGTGTGCGCATGTTGAAGAACGAGTAAGCTAGTGTAAGCATGTTGAAGCCCGTGTAATGTCGTGTAAGCCAGTGTATGTGTTTGTAAGCATGTATAAATCTGTACTGCACACATCACACATGTACTGCACACTCTGAAACACATGCTGCCAATACTACACATGTCAGTCAAATGGCACATGGATGGATAATAAATCACCAGAATCAACAGTGCTGTAAACTATACTACATTGATGGTCATAGCTGCAATGCATCATGCCTGCTTATATACACCTAGAAGGCTATCACACTTTGTGTTAACAACATTTTAACATTAATACAGTACTATAAAACCACCCTGAGCATCGGCACCATGTTAGTCTGTTCCTGCATCTATGTTACGCATTACAGGTGGTGGCACAGGTGTCATCATATGCACAGGGTATGGTGTTTCTTTTCCAGAGCCTGTCACTGAGCCATCCAAGCAACATGTAAGTATGTGTGTGTGAGGGACAACAGTGTTTGCATGGCCAAATGTTGATGCAATGTGTGTGTGTATGTGTTAGCCCTAGCTGTTTGTTTCATGTGTGTGTCTGCATGTACAGTTTCAGCATGTGTCATGCATATACAGGAGGTTGTGGGACAGTCACAGACCATACCTGCA